>NC_089758.1:7879233-7889233 GCF_040412425.1 Macrobrachium rosenbergii
AGTTTATTAAACAACCAAGGGAAATATTTTATCTAACTGACGCTATTATTTCATCAAACTTTATTATGAAAAATTTCTTCATCCTTTTTGAAAAGTATTCATCAATAAGTTATCCAAAATAAGAAATGGATGAAGCAAAGTACGAAGCATTGCAGACATCCTTTTAGTATAACTATTTGGGTCTGGCCCTTTTAATAAACAAAAGTATAAACATTAATAATGATCATATGAAGCTGTTGAGGTTTCTTTACAGAGCTGTATCCCAGTCAGCTATCAAAAACGTGGCAATGACTGTATTCTTGTTATTCTGTAGCCACCTCACTTTTGGCGACAGATCTTACACAAAACAGCATATCCTCCAATCACTAGTAACTTCTGTCCACGAAAAACACACAAGGAATGCATTTGAGTCAATATTCTCCCAAAAACTGAATTGAAAACAAACCTAAACCAACTTCAGTTGTAACTACATTCCGATAAATAGTTCTCAATCGGAAAACTATAGTGTACATAAAATATTTTTCTCCGTGGCTTTGTGGTAACGGTAAATTATTGGACGTCCGAACTTTATATTTACTTTGAAACATTTACAAATGTCACATGGTTTTCCCATGTACTTAGCATATCCTGAAACATTACATACAATCAATTATCGAAGTTTATTATGTATTGCAAGTGATGAAAGTACATTGATTATTCTGCCGATAGTAAATAATTTCCAGATATTTAAGACTCACAATCTCTCTCTCTCTCTCTCTCTCTCTCTCCTTCCTCGACGTAAATTATTTTTCACTTTATCAGCCCCCCGTAAATCCTCTTCCATTGTATATCTCTCTCTCTCTCTCTCTCTCATTGTAACTGTCTCATTCCTATATAATTTTTGAATGGGCAAGCCTGTATCTCTCTGGTTCTTTTTATCGTATATCGACAGATTCTCTTTTCCTCAACATTAAATTATTTTTTCCAAGCAAAAATGACCAACTCCATCTCTCGATTAACTTCTCTCCGGCTTCGTAATTAATTACAAGTTTCTGCTTCTTATCATCTCGTTTAGCGTCAAGCTCTAACACTGATCATATCATTTCTTGGTTATTCCTGCCTCATACGCAGTTTACTCTCTTTCTTAAGAACATCCACATGATTCTTAACACAGAAGGGTTTCTTCGTTGCAACTATTTCATTGAGCCTGTTTTCTGCTTGCTTGTTAGGTCTTGTTGTATGACATTTTTTTTAAAGAATTTTATGTACACTGTACTGGTAAGATACACAGTGGGTGGCACCCCACTTTGGTTTTGATAATTGTATTTTTTCAATGTAAATTTATTTTTCTATAATAAAAACTGTAGCCTCTTGGCATTACTTTTTTTTTGTAAAATAATGTATATGAATTTATATTCGAAATACATTATTATTATTATTATTATTATTATTATTATTATTATTATTATTATTATTATTTATTATTATTATTATCATTTCATGTTTGTTAGCTACGGTTGCCTATGTGAAACTGTGAAGAAAGTTAGGGGAACTCGTAACACCCGTCGGGCGAGTTGCTTCTTTCCCTCTTCTGCCAAACTTTGGAATTTTCTACATGATTCCGTTTTTCATCTAACCTCTAATCTTTCTCCGACCAGAGACAGGTCTGGCAGGCTTGAATTAAAACAGATTCCTCCCCTCCCCCTGTTTTTAAGAGTAGCAGGGGTAGTCTGTGTAAGGGCACTAGGGTGGTAATCTCCCTAATGAAAGTCTGCTGTTGTTGGGGCATCAGTGAAAAAAAAAAAACTAAAAGAAACATCACGAACCTACAATGCGGAATTCAGGCGACTGTATTATACAATATCTATACTGAGTATTCAATGCAAATGAAATTGGGACCACAGAAATAAGAATGAATAGGAACTAACACCGAATTATCACACGTAAGGATGTGGCACCAGCAGTAATTATAATTCCGTAAAAACACAAAAACACTCATGACATCAATCGTAAAGAGGCAATATTTCCCCCAGTTATATGGATTCAGAACTGGCCACATTTTCTCCATAACTTCTAGGAGGGATTACCACTGGGGAGAGAGAGGGAGAAAAGTTCTCCAGATTTTATCTCCATAATTACATGGATTTTGACGGACTGCTCATTACGCGAGTCAGAAGTGTTTATTCTTTTTTTCCCTCCAACCCCAGTTGCTACCCACAACAGTCGATTAATTGCCAGAAGGTAAGTCAAAAGCTGCATACTAAGTTTCAAAGAATCGTGTCATATATTTCCTTTATTCGCTTGAGATCGAACTCGGAGTTCCTGGGTTAAGAGCAAGTGTGCTATAACTGCACTAAATATTAGTGTCTAGTGGAACAGTGGAGTGAGTACAACTTATTACATGTTGACTCTGCAATCCCCTCAATTATCACACGGTTCTGAATTCGCATAAAACGGTGAATGATGCAGTAAAAGAAACAGAAACTCTATGTCGTGGAAGCAACTTCGTTTCTCTCTGCTACCATATATGCATACGTATTCAAACAACAAACATAATCGTGTAAGTCTTAGTACTTATGCATTTATCCTTCGAACGTCAAAGCGTTTGCATATACACTTGCGTTTATGTACATTTGAATATATGATCGCGTGTGTGACTAATATCTTAAAATGGTGTTTTCCCGAAAAAGAGCTACAAAAATTGTTTGCTTTACCTACCAGATCGTCTACCTTCCCGCCCGTGGGCCAAAAGTGGTCCGTTAAGACTTTTAATGGTGGCCTGACGCTAATTTGATCATTAGAAAAATGTATTCGTGAGAATAAATCAATAAAAAATTCTGGAAATATAATAATGATATGTACAATCAGTGGCGATCACAGTAAGTGTTGTGTATAAACATGGGATATATATGCATATATACTAAAAAACCTAACAATGGTAATGGGAATATTAATTTCTTACTGTCCTAAAAATTTCATTATGAAATACTGACATGACCCTCTTACGTTCTGATATTATTAAAAATAAATTACATTCTCAGAAACGAAATGGACAAACATAATCCAGGACAAGGAGAGAAATAAAGTACTACTGGTGGACATCGGATCTCATATATGATCCAATGCCACTCTTAAGGTCTGGTATTTCGTTACTTTTTACTTTTTATTTTCATGGCAGGACGTCAACCCTGCACTCATTCCTCCTTCATTTGGGTTTCTTACCAGCATGACAAAGTGTACGATCAGTTGTTGCAACTTGAAAATTAAATAGGAAGTGGGTTTTTACATCTAACGCACAACACTCCTCTAAATATCAATTAAGCCGAACCACTTAAATTCATTAAGAACAGTTAAGTGCTCTTTTCCTCGTAATGACAGCAGTCCATTAGCCGACAATAAATCTCAATTTCACAAGAAACAGAAACATTCTGACAGGCTTGATAATTGTCTTTAAAAGAAAAATAAACAAATTGTGAAAAAAGAAAATAAGTCTTACATCTGCATGGTCAAATTATGTAAACATACATACATATATATGTATATATTTATATTTATATATGTAATATATAAATATAAATATATATATATATATATATATATATATATATATATATATATATATATGTGTGTGTGTGTGTGTGTGTGTATACATACATACTTTGAGCATGCAGATGTAAAATTATCAACCATATATTGTTTATATATATATATATATATATATATATATATATATATATATATATATATATATATATATACATATATATACATATACCTTTTATGCTTGCTTTCTTGATTCTTTCTCTCCCAATTTTTTACCCACAGAATACTTTGCTTACTAGCTCTCTTGCAAATAGCACTTGCAATCTCTCTCTCTCTCTCTCTCTCTCTCTCTCTCTCTCTCTCTCTCTCTCTCTCTCTCTCTAATGTTGTTTCCCTGGTTCCTCTTCTTCCCATTTCAGAAAAAGAAAGCTCCAAGAGGCGGTTTTGGTTGTTAGCTCTTGTAATTAGTTCTCTTGGCGGGGCATGTTTTAAAATTCATCGACAATTAAAGTTTCGTGGGAGATGCCAACAAAGTTGTGGTCCAATTATAAATGGAAAACGCTGGTTTAAGTACAGCTCACTCTTCGGACGCTTCGTCTTGTTACTCTTATTAACCTTCCCCCCACCCCTAATTCGATGCTCTTCTTCTTCCTTTTATATCAACCTTTTTCATTAATGCTTCAGACGTCTCCCCTTCAACTGTTTTTCTCATCCGTGGTTAATTCTATTTTTCTAAGTGTTACTAGCCCTTCTAAACCTACTTCATAACAATAATAATATCTACTATTATCACATTTTGCATTAGCATTTCACGTCCGTCATTCCTCTTAATTCACCTAGTTTATAAGCTTGCTAAACAAATTACTGACGTTTTGGTGTTATGGATGTGAGCAAATTTCAAGTAGCAATAAATGTAGTAAGGGTCTTATTCCTTCGTATTTCTTCCCAAACCTTCAATTTATATTATTTCTCCCTTTAATCAACCTTTCGCCCATGCTCAGTTAGTCGCCTTCCTCGATTATTTATCAATTTATCCCATACACCTCTCAATAATCAATCATTTCCTTATATCCTAGGTAACAATCATAATTTCTCAATGTAAAACATAACTTTTTTATAATATTTCTTCATCTTTCTAAAGATTGATTTACAACAATTTTATCCTTATTTCACAACCAATTTCTACCGATGCAACATTACTGATAAACCTCTTTGGATTTGTTAAAAAGTTCGTTGCCGAAGTAGACAGCAAAAAATTTATAAGACCTTTCTTTTTCCCCATCCATAATTTTTTGTATTTCCGTCGAACTAGGCGAGGCAAGGAGATTAGGTTTAAAAAAAATGAGCATAATTTCCGTAATATTTTTTCTGGTCCAACTCCTTTGGTTCAAGATTTCAGCAAATCAGAAATGAGATGAAATCTTCATCGGTAATTCTCTTTTGGAGAAGTAATACAGAAAGTAACCTTTATTCCCTCAGCCATCACAATTACAGAACACGATTGGTAAAAGGTTAATCAATATCACAGGTATATTAGGGAGAGGTTTCTCCTAAGATCTGACATGTAAAACAAATAATAAAGAAGACTAATGAAGGACATCACACACGCATATATATATATATATATATATATATATATATATATATATATATATATATATATATATATATAATATATAATATATAATATATATATATGTATGTATGTATGTATCTATATACATATATAGATATACATATACAGTAGAATAGAATGTAGAAATTAGGCCAAAGGCCAAGCGCTGGGATCTATGAGGTCATTCAGCGCTGAAACTGAAACTGACAGTAAAAAGGTTTGAAAGGTGTAACAGGAGGAAAACCTCGCAGCTGCACTATGAAACAATATTGTTAGGAGAGGGTGAAAAGTAAGATGGAAAAAGGAGATTTTGAACGAAAACAATAATATATACACACACACACACACACACACATATATATATATATATATATATATATATATATATATATATATATATATATATATATATATATATATATATATATATATATATATACATGTTTCTCTGATGCAACTAGGTTATCCAGGTTCTACTTCTACATCCACATTTTATGGAGCTTATGGTAAATATCAATCGGTAATATTGGAACTTCTTTATACGTCTCGCTGGCAGATGCCAGTGTTATATATGTAATATATATAACTTATATATACATAAAATGCTTATATACTCAAATTTTGGTACCGTGACGAATTTACAAAAATGTCATCCTTGCTTCACTGTCTTGTATAATTTTGCTAACTAACAAGACAACAAAGTCAACGAGCGCAAACTCCGTGCACACACACACACACACAAAAAAACTAAAATTATATGAACATAATTACCTTATCGACAAGTCTTCACACCAGCAATCACGTTATTAATTAAACAAAAGTTTACCAACGACTTGTTACATAGCTTTACCGGTATTCAATAATATATTAATATTTAATATATTTTGTATACTTGTATTTACTACCAGCTAAACTTTCACAAGTCTATTTTTATCGTTATTCAATGTCATCATCCCTTCTTACTTCCTTCTGCTTTTTGCACATCAGTATTTAGCTCTGGGGTGGCTTGCTACGCAAGTTCAGCGCCTTCCTGATCGTGCTAATAAAATGTAACCTGATTATGAATAATAATAATAATAATAATAATAATAATAATAATAATAATAATAATAATAATTTTTCCAAAAATCCCAACAATCTTGCCCACTTCCTCAGACTATCACAATGTAAGAATACCAGGTTACAGAGAGAGAGAGAGAGAGAGAGAGAGAGAGAGAGAGAGAGAGAGAGAGAGAGAGAGAGAGAGAGAGAGCGTACGCTCGCATTCCGGTCAAGTCTAAGTGGAAACAAGTTTTCTCTCTTGCTAGTGCAATGTTCTGACACGGGCAACGACTCACGGTCCTTCACTGTCCTTGAATAATAAGATGAGGAAGAAGAAGAGTGTTTCCAATCAGTTGGCCCGGAATTCTAAAACCGTTCTTTCTTTTCTCCTATTTCACGGACGAGGTACAAGAACGGTGTTTCTCTTCCGGTGCGATGACCCACTTTAAATAAATTATACCCCTGACAAGAATTAAGACAATTAAAAGAATGTCTGCTACTTTAGGTCCTTTATGGCCATAATTGTTGTGACGAGTTTTACAATCTTACATCACTCAATCAGTTTCTTTTAAAAACCTATTCATTTATTTCTTTGCATATGTTTACTTCATTATTAACCACGATGCAACCTTAGTTGGGAAACATAAAAACCTACAATCCCAAGAGTTCAAATCGGAGAGCAGCTCAATACGGAAAAATAAGAAATAAAGAATTGAAGAGCAGGTTACGTAAAAGGCAAAGTAAAATTACATAATATCATTTAACTTTGAAATGAGGCTCATGTGAGTCTATTCAACGTAAAACTGTTTGTACCCAATTTGAACTTCTGAAGTTCCAAACATTCAGGTACACGACAAGGAAGATCATTCAATAATTTCGAACAGCTGGATCAAAACTTCCAGGAAACTGAGAGGAACTGAACTCAATAGGAGAAAACACACGAACATTACAATTAACTGAATACCTGGTAAATCTCAGTACATGGTATTAGCCTGGGATGACCACAGTTATGAAGTTTTATGAAGCATTCATAATGGGCTACTCGAACTTCGTTGCCATGTACTACTGCTTACGTCTAGAATAAGAAATTTAATAGAAATGAAGTTTTTATCCAACAATTTAAGATGCAAGTCAGCTGCTGAAGGCCACCCTGGTAAGGATATTCAGAATATGGCAGAATAAAAGAAGGAAAACATTTTCTCAAGATAGGCAGGTCTCCACTATTCTTAAAGATTTTCGACTCCCAATTTTTGATGCAAATCAAAAAGACATAAGACATACGGTTCTCAGACACCTAGAATTTAAAATGAGTCGCTTGTAGTTTAGAAACGTTGTCAAGGAAAACATCTAGGTGGAGGGGGAAGGGGGAAGTGGGGGGTAAAATATCCAAGACCTACAAACAGCCACCCTTCGAATTTTGTTAAGGTTCCCTGCATTCCCCATAATTTGCATCATGCACAAAGTTAAGCTAAATCTCAGTTAGGAGAATCATCAATTACAGGTCTAAAATCATGAAAGGGACCGTTACAAATAGAGTAACATCACCAGCTTGCTTTCTTAGCTAAACCACATATCCTGCGTATATAAATAGCGGTAGGCCAAGAACACCTGCAATCACTAACTACCCATCAGCAGCTATTCTCTGCTTCCTATTTGTTAAAAATTCAGTAACAATACTGAGAAAAACTCTCAAACTGAGGCTACGTAAGCCAGATATTAAGCAAATTTACCTTATTTACCATGAACACTACTATTTTCCCATGAATAATTAACTTTAAGAAGTGGACAAACCTTGAGCCACATTAGGCGAAAGGGAAATTTTTTTATGTACATAAAAGTATGTTCTCTTCTTCGTAGGACGAGGAAACATGCCGGTCTACGTACATTAAGCAAGATATAAACTGAATTTACAAGGTCTAGTTTTTTAGGCTTCAAAGAAGTCTGGTCCTGCTTTAATGGCTCCTTTTAAAATCCAGTCAGAGACCCTGAGCTGCTAAAAAAATTACTTTGAAATTTCTGGTTTTAATCCGCCTTGTGAGTAGCATAGAATGGCACGATGCAAGCAGTGATGGGTCACAATGAGCCCCCAGAACCACCCAGGTGGTTTCAACCAAGAAAAAGTCTTGGTTTATATAACTGGCCAAGCTTCGCTCTAATGTCGTTGTGAGCACTTGAATTTTCAGAATGTGAGGCAAAACTTTTCAAGAAAATGATAAAGCAACCTGAAGGACTGAATTAACCGCCGATAGCAATTTGCATGTAAGGCAACGATTACAATTACCATAAAAGAGATTATGCAAGACAGTTCAAGCCCTGGGTGCTTTTGCAGGCTTTCGCAAAAGGCGCCACTTCATGTAGAAACCAATGCTAAGTTAATTTTAGAGGCGTTAATTTCAGCAGTTCAGGAAAAGCTAAGATGGCGCAGGAAACAGGAGCAAGCGATATTAGAATTCTGAACATAGCGTTCTAAAATTATTATGCTAGTTGGTTAGGCAATGACCTCCATTAATGAACTAGCCCCCTTCCCGCAACATTTACATTTCCGATAGCAATCAGAGTATCACACAGTCTAAATAATGTTTCTTCAAATGTAAGTGACAAATGTAAGTGACGGGTGTATAACCTATTATCTATCAACTGGTTATGGGAACCAGGTCATTTTCTTTTTTCTTTCCGAACAATTCAAACTTTTTCTTTGGCCTACCCTTGACAGAACATTTGTCTCCCCTCCTGTGGGAACCAACAAACGGAAAACACAAAGAAGCCAATCGGTTAATACTGAAATAAATAGTTATGTGGCTAGTGAATGTAGTTATTGCATAAAAGAATACGCCCTCTACCAAAATTGCTAAAAAAAATGCAAGATAACCTACGTATGCCTAGATGAACCATCGTATGAAAATACAATTATGGTGAAAGGTTTTAAAGCACATATGTTTCTTACGTGATGACAGATTATAGAATTAAAAAAAAATTAATTCCAATAAAAGTTAAGAAATGGGGTGTCATTAAAAACGAAATGGTGCCTGGACTTAGTCTTTGAAAAATTAATGTTTTAACCAAATGCAGGCTGTCATTTTTTTTTATCTCTTCTCTCTACCTACAAAGTGACTGAGACAAAGAAACTTTTCCCAGAGAATTTATAATCTTTTTCGTCCTTTCTTTTTCTTGTTTCCATTCAGCCTGGGACGGAGAGGGGAATTAAAATGCCAGCCCCATCAACCTTTGCCTGAATAATACCTAATGAAGTAGTTCAGGAACAAATGACAATATATGCACACCGTCCAAGGCAAAAATTACATTAATACCAATTAACTTATAAGCTCGGTAACACCAATAAAAGTGAACAGGCTAAAGCCCTTTGTTCTTTTTCATGTGGTATTTCAAATTAGAAGCGTAGGTGTATTTCACTAGACTTTTCAAATGAAACAACGGGCTCCAAGCAATAAAATGTCATAAATGTTCGTGTTCACTAGGTAATTTATTTTTTGCAAACATTCTCGATCCCCCTCTAACACAAACACTTACAAACACAGTAGATCACACAACAGAAACGTGCTTTCTGACGCTCGCCCGTGTTGAAACCTACACAAAACAACGATTCTCTCTCTCTCTCTCTCTCTCTCTCTCTCTCTCATATCAGATTTTACACATCGGAAACGTGCATCTACGCACTCAAACACTGAAGCGAGCGCATTTGGTGTGAAACCCTAGACATAACAGGATCCAGGATGCACAAGAGAAAAAGGAATCTTTTCCAGCGTTGAATATTCAGGGGAAGTTCCCATCCCAGCTTGCGTAGCTCCGCATCCTTGTATAAGA
>NC_089758.1:7891733-7984233 GCF_040412425.1 Macrobrachium rosenbergii
AATTAAATAGCAAGAGAAAACTATTATACAATAATTCCACAAACATTTCCTATTTTTCATCGTATTACAGCTTTTTCACGAGAGCGAGGAATAAAAATCAGGACTTGAAACCAGGTTTACTTCGACAAACTGAATAAATAACAGAAATTATAATTTACATCTCAAAGTTTATACGATTTAATAACAAAACAGTACTGCAGAGAGTATAAATTAATTTTTAAGCAAGTTGTTTCTCATGTTTCCCACGAAGAAATAGATCATCCGGAAATGGTTCACAAACAATATATGAGCATTATGAAACAAAAAATTAACCTTGAAATATTTTACAAATAATAAACACGGGAAGAAATACATATCGCCCTTAGTTTAACGAACTGGCGAAAGCCATTTTTTCCGCATTCTGAGAAAACCGGCTTTAAAGATTTTGATATTATTCAGAGCTTCTAATTAGCTCATCCTTTGAGTAAATTGGGTTGGAAAGTGTGGGTACGCAAGACAGCTGAAATTTTAATGTTACAGAGAGTAAAAAACTTCACACTTTGGCTGCAAAACTCAATACCTTAAAAAAAATGGCATACGCCATTTCTTCAAAACAGGAAAGGATAGAGAAAAAAGTTAATTCTCATGCTATTTACCAAGAAATTGGAATAAAAAATAACGAAATATAAATATTAATTAAAAAATCTTAATACACAAATTTATATTCGTCTTCCAACATACATACTAGGAAACTGTAATGACTGGAAGTACACAAGATGAAATGGTGTTAAGAGTGAAAGGACGGAAAGAAAGTGGAACAGTACAAAAAAAAAAAAAAATGAAAAAGAAAAATGAATGAAAAAGCCTAAAGTAAGAAATTGAAATTAAGAGACATAATGAGACATAGGACAAAATTAAACCCGAGGAAACACAGAACGAAATATTTGAGGGTAAGATGTCAAATGAATGACAAAGATAAATAAGAGACGAATCCGTAATGATGGCTTCAAGCAAAAGGACAGAATGAAAGTGCAAAACAAGAGCGGAAAAAGCAAAATCTCTAACAGAAAAATAAACAAATAACAAAAAGAATACAAACAAAAACATCAATGACAGAATGGAAAATAAGACAAAATTAAATCCAAATAAAGAAAAAGAATCCAAAGCAATATAAAATGAAATACATAGAGGAAAATAGTAAAAATGAATAATTAAAAGAAAAAAGGAAATAACGTGGAACATAAAATTAAAGAGGAAATTTGAAGAGAATCAGAAATATGAAAGATTAAAAGAGAACAAGAGAAAAAGGAATGAAAATGATTGAGTGACAGAACGAGAAATACGGAAAAACAAAACGTGACAAAGAAATGTTAGAGGAAAAATGTTAAAAATTAAAAAAATTATGAATGAAATTGTAGGATACATGGATAAAAAAAAAGGAAAAGGAAGAAAGAATAAAACAGGAAAAAGGTGACAACAGCGCTGGAAAAATAAAAAATTTGAATATGCTAAAAAAAAGATTATGGGAGGAAAATAAAGTAACAGAGAAGACTTAAAGGTCAGAAAAAGTAAGGGGAAAAAGAACGAGAGAAGAAACATTAAAAAAGAAAAGAATGACCGAGGAAACATTAAAAAATGAAAGAAAGTGAAAAGAAACATTAAAAAAAAAGAATCAGGGAAGAAACATTAAAAAAGAAAAGAATAACAGAAGAAATATTAAAAAAGAAAAGAATGAACGTGAAAAGAAACATTAATAAATGAAAGAAAATATTTAAGAAAAACTCTCGGCAGAATGAAACGAAAAATTACTTTTTCTTTAAATCACGGACATAGCAGCTGGAGCTCTGCGCTGATGACCACTGTTTATGTAATGCCTAATCACGACACCAAATAAATACAAAAACCCTGTGCCGCAACGAACAAAGGCCGGGTATTCAGGCTCAGGTTTACCTGTCAGTCCACCTGTCAGTTCATCGAAACTGGGGTTAAAACTTTGTGTGTGGACGACAGTTTGCGGGCGGAGTCAGTCCACTCACCAGAACTGATGAACTGATGGAATTACCTAAGTTCTTCCGACTGACTGACTCTTGATTGCACGTGTGGACGGGTAAGAAACGATTTAATGACAGTTCGCCGCTGGATTCTGCCAGGGAAGGATCTCAGCTGCTCTGACCACAATATAATAAACTATGTATAGGCCTAATTCATTTCATTGTTAGACCCTGCGGCTCTATTTGAAGACTGTTGTGAGTCCAAATCATATAATAAAAATAAAAAAAAATATATTTCTAAGTGATAAAGACAATTTGGTATAGGCCTAGGCCAGTGTCCTGCCTTTTTATGAAAGGTGTTATTAGTGAAAGTAGGCTTCATGGTCCATTCCATGAATAACTGAACCAACTCCCAGGTCTAAACCTTATTCATTAACACTGTATGAAACTAGACACCTCTCTTTATAGGCAATATTTAGACCAAACTATGTTACGCCTTTTTGCTTCTTAACTATTTTTAAGTGAATTGCTACAGCAGTTATTCTATGTAGCTCCACCTCTTTATCAGCCAGCAGAGTTTCCATCGCTGCCATATAGCTTTGCCACGACGAAGGCTAGGCGACAACTGAGGGCGATGATGACCTCGAGCTGACGGTCTGACTAACAGTTCTACTCTTTACGTGTGGACGCTCATCCGTCGAACGGTCTTGGGGTGGGGTGAACTGACAAGTAAACCTGATAAACCTGAGCGTGAATACCCGGCCTTTGCATGCCCACATTTTTGGCCAATTACAAGAGTGGCATTATGTACACACACACACACACACACAGAGAGAGAGAGAGAGAGAGAGAGAGAGAGAGAAAGAACAGAAGATAAATAAATCAATATATATACAGATATATATATATAAATATCAATCAATATATATATATATATATATATATATATATATATATATATATATATATATATATATATATATATATATATATAAACCAGCAGTAAGTGACACATATGGAACTGGGAGAGAGAGTGAGAGATAAATCAGCAATTCTCATAATTCAGTCACTTGTTGTGACAGACGTATTAATCTCACATTACGCGATAACATAAGCCGATTTCCCGTTTCTAACGAAAACAAAATAGGAAAAAAGACAATACGGCAAAGCACTTTGCTCGGATGGAAAAAAATAAAAAAAACATAAAAACTGCGCATAAAACCTGATGAAATTCTGTCTGCTGTAATTTTGCAAATATTACAGCAATACGGTTCATGCTTATAAACATTATGATGCGCCGGAAAGGACTTTACTGAAATATATGTGGTTATTTAGAGCAATATTAAGTTGGAAATGAAGCTCCCCTTCCTTACACACACACACACACACACATATATATTTATATTTATATATATGTATATATATAGAAATAATATATGTATATATATAAATAGTATATATGTATATATATAAATATATATATCTTATGCATCTTTTAAGATTCAAACATTCTGACCTTGTTTTCAAACATTTATTCACATTAATAGTCCCTACAATCAAGTAATATCCTATAAGTCTTTTCATCTTTTCGGACTATAAGCATTCGACAATGAAGGTAATTTGTCGAGCAATGAAGGTCTTTAGAAAGAAGAAGAAAAACAAAATAAAAAATAATACAAAAAGAAATGTAATGAAAAATCACCGCTTTCAATAAAAATAAGGAAATAGAAAGGGAAAAAGAAAAAAAAAAAAAAAGCCGGGGCAAAAATCACTAGAGTAAAAATCATCCCTTCTGACTAAAAATACTTTCCTTCGCATCACTTAATTAAATCAATATTTTTATCACCGCGCTCCCACGAAATAATAAACTCATTTTTCTTCCGTAGTTCAGATTCAGTGGGGTTTTAAAAGAGATCGTAATTATGTCTCTCATAAAAACCCGACGAACAGACACAAATCAAAATTCGGACGGAAAGAGTGGTAGAATGCAGCAGTACCTCTTTGTGGGGCGAGTTAGTCAAACTGCGGGATGAGAGCAGGGAAGCTGGGGGGTCGAATGAGAGTGGGGGAGAGTGGATGGCAAAGGTGTGGGGTGATCAGAGGAGTTTTACGGGGAGGTCTGCAACTGAGGAGGGGAAAAAGTAAAGATGGAGAGAAGAGGCTTGTGGTGTAGGGATTGTCCGCTGGGAAATTCTTTTAAAAGCTTCTTACAGAGAGAGAGAGAGAGAGAGAGAGAGAGAGAGAGAGAGAGAGAGAGAGAGAGAGAGAATATGATCACTCGCAAGGATAAAACAAGAGGGAACATATGATGGCTTGTGGGATGATCTGACTAGTTGAGAAGTGAAAAATACAAGATCTGAGTCGTAGAGAGAGGACGGATCTTCAAACGACTTAATACACAGCGCACAGATGCACATCGTCACGAATTGGGATGCGCGGGAGATGACTGGGCATCATGACACTGGATTAAAAACTCAGGTCCACAAAGGTCTCTTTACTTTCCTTACAACACAGTGACTCGACTTTTACCCTGAGCTCTTAAGGCTCTTATGCGGAAGTGTACCAAAGGCATTGTTTGGACGAATCTTACAGGAGACTCACATGATTTTCGTCATTTTCAGCGATTTAAACACATTTGTCTACCTACCTACCTACCTACTTACCTATCTATCTATCTATCTATCTACCTCTCTATCTATCTATCTATCTATCTATATATATATCATATATTGTATGCCATATAAATGTACGTATGTATTTCTTACTTGATCTCTCACTTTATTTACCTAACCATGTAAACAAGCCATCCACTACAAGCCACTAAAAGACCCCTGGGTTTACTTTTATGTTAAAGACTGAAAAAAAACCCAAGCGAGATGGGCAACCCTCATGCATATTTAAAAAGTTGGAAGTTTGAAAGGTCTCGCAAGGAGTCAAAGAAAAAGTAAGATCTCAAAGAGTAAGAGAAAACAAAGAAAAAATTGACGAAGTAATTTGCAAGCGTTCGCCACTTTCGAAAATACTGTATATATATACGCATGAATGCACCTTACCAAATTAAGAATTCCACACACAATTATACATACGTCCGTATATATATATATATATATATATATATATATATATATATATATATATATATATATATATATATATATATATATATACATACACACATACATATATATGTGTGTGTTTTGTTTGTGTGTCTGTTCAAGGGTTCGTGTTTATGATTGTGGGGGCGTGTGTAAGTGCATCAAGATAATATGAACTGCTTGTGATTTATGATATCCCACTCTCCTTTGAATGCTAACTTGATGCGCCTCTGCATAAAAGCAATGCAATTTATCACCGAGACTTTCATAATGTTAACAAAACAAATGTATGAAAAATTAATAAAAATGATGTACGAAAAACCATGGAAAATAAAGATTTTCTCCGAGCGAAACCTTTTTGGGTTAAGGTTAATAACAATAAAGACGAAACGGTAACAACAATATCTAATTGGAGATGTAGCAAAATTATGCATTGCCTTTAAAGACTAAATTATGCATTGCCTTTAAAGACTAAGTCATGTTACTTTCATCAAAGCATAACGTTTTTAAATTGGTGACCGCCCATCCAAGTATTGCGCAGACGAATGGTTTTCACTTATACATCGCAGAAAAGATTTTCATCAAAATAATATTCAATATAAGAAGAATGCTAACCAAGACTTTAAAAACCAACAGAGCACCAATACAGATGGCCGCCTGGATTGTTCGAATTACTCTATGAGAGTTCAACTTCCTGAATAAAATTGGAAAAATAGGTTGGTCTAGCTTCGTGTGTTTTACCACATATTGGGATTCATCAACAGTGAATCCTTACTTGCTGCTGAATAAGAATAGGAATTTGAATGTTTCAATGACGTTTTTTGTGCAGAAGGAGCATTAGGGGACATTTTCTAACATTTCTTCTGTTTCTGCCCAAACGGTAGGAATGCTTCGCTGTTGTTGCATCAGCCCTGCATCAACGGCTTGGATAATTATGTGGCATTACTTTTAGCGCTCCAGCAGCGACTGGGACGATCCGGGCAAGGCATTTGAGCCGCAATAGTGAATGGAATGATTCACTTGCGCTGCTTCGAATGCCGAAGGAGAGACTGAATAAACTCCAAAGCGAAGCATCTGGCACTGCTGCAGAAGTAATTGGCATTGTTTGCTTTTGCTGTTTCACGTGCTGCGGGAGCGACTTTTGTAGCTATTTCCGAGGCTACAGCAGTGAATGGAATTTGTTGTTGTTCCTTCCACTTCTGCAGAAGCAACTGGGTAGATTCAAATGTGCTTTCGCCGTCACTTCAGAAATCACGGAATTGGTTCTTTCATTCTGTTTATAGTACGGCAGAGCGACTGGAAGGTTTTAGTTGGTGCTGACAATTCTAGGGTGGAAAGATTTGGCTGTGCGAAAATTATTGGAGTAAACAACTAGATGGAAAACCAGTTCAATCTTTTCTTCATTTGTACTCGATGACTTCATCTCTCATTTCTCATACAAGACAGACCAAAGCAAGGGAAAGGGAGAAAGCTAGGAGTAAAGGAGGGGAAGGTAAAGGGAGAGAATGCTATTCGTTATGACGATGGATCAGATCAATTAGTCTAATACATAAAAGCACATGAGTCATTGTTTACACAGATAAACTTATACCTTGGTTCTCATGCATTCAGCTAAAAGTATACTGATAACAATTTTCCATAAGGCATTTTTGATGTGCCAGTTGAGTATACTCGTCTGTCTGTTTGAATATACAGTTGACGAATATTACTTTTCTATCAGATCTGCCCGTCTAAATATTAATTTTTCTGCGTTTTTTGCCCGCGTATTAAGTAGTGGAGTCCCAATATGTCTCTGTCTGAAGAATGATGTAGAGGAGTATTACTTGTCTATTCGTACTGAACAGTAAAATCAATATTATTTGTCTCTCTGCCAGTCTGTTCTTCTCTGGATTCATTTCTTCTTCGCAGCTGAATGATATCAAACCCATTTCTTTTTTCACTTCTTTATTGTCTAACGACAGAATATTCCCTCCTGATTCTCACAGTACAGTCTACTTCAACAGATCATAATCACGTCTAACACCATATGAGTCCCAATCGACATAACCATTAGCATTGCCACTATAAATTGCAGTTTTCTTTACGGCATTTTTCAACTATGCATCAATAAATCACTGAGCAGATTACCGACAATCTTTCATCCATACTTCAGCTCCACCATTTTTCTTTCCAGATACGATATCCACTTCCAAAATGGGGCAACTCCAAGGCAAAACATCATTCACATTAATAATCTTTTTTATTCATCTTTTTCGCTTTGCCAACTATAACTCATGACGAGAATTAGAGGAAGAAAATAGGTGAATGATTTTGCTTCATTGTTCTCTTTTTGGTTTTTCTGTGGTTTTTGTTTTTTAAAGTTTTTCACTGTAGTCCTGGCAAACAACTCGCCTTAAGATTCCACTTCAGTGAAAAAAAAATTGGACTTGAGTCGTCCGTCCCCTTAGTCTTTACCAACAAAAATATAGCATCTGTTTACACAAATGGTTTTCGGGCCTCACTGTGCCCCACTGCCGCTTCCATAGGCTGGGGTGTTAACCTTCAGCACGATCTTCCTCTTACATTATTGGAGCTTGGTACATCAGTATATAAACTCTCATGGCAATAGTTCAACCACTTTTGTAAACGATTTCTTCCAAAAGAGAATTTCCAGACGCTGGGATTTTTAGTGGATGGTCCAGAGGTCCCGACCGCCCGCTCTCTCTCTCTCTCTCTCTCTCTCTCTCTCTCTCTCTCTCTCTCTCTCTCTCTCTCCTTTCATGTCTTCTTGCAGGTCCTTTGGAAATAAAATCTCCACCTTTTTCTCACTCGAAACATCTAATATAGAAAAAGCCAATTGCTCGAATCCTGAGTCGCAATACCGGCTTGCATAATTTGCAAGCGTAAGCAATTCCAGAAGCCAACGGGGCCAGATTACAACGAGCGGGTAGTATATAACAGCCCGGCCAAAAATAAAACTTCTGTAAAGTATTAACAAAAAAAATTAAATTTAGAAAGAGAATGAAAACAAGGTCCCATTCCAGACAGGATATTTGATAGCCGTGGGTCCTCCCCTTCCCGTTCACAAAAGAGGCGGAGGGAGGCGGGAGTGGGAGAAGGGTTGGGGGGAGGGGTTGGGTGAGACTGAGTGTAATTTTCAAAGTTCGTAGAAAAAAAAGATAAAAAAAAAGATGAAGGTCAGGAAAGGAGGATGCCGTGCCGATAGAAAATAAATGTCCCACTAAAAAACTGGTCTTGGTAGAAAAATATATCTAGACAGAAATGCAAAAGTTGATTGAAAAATAAAAACAAATTTTGAACAAAGAATAAAATCTCAAAAGGAAAACACATCTGGATCCATATGTAATTCTAAAAATTCAATAAATAAATAGACAGTAGGCAGCGTTACAAGAAAAACCTGAAAAATATAAGCCATGACTGAAAAGAAAAAAATTAGAAATAACATCTGATCGCAAAAGGGAGCCAAGGGTGAAAAATATGACTTGAACGAAAAACTTTGGTCGACTGTAATAAAAAAAAAACCAGTTTGGATCAAATAATAAGACATCTTTCGAAAACAAAATGAGAAATGGTAACTTATTTGCAAGAGTAATAAATTTTAAACAATTATAGTATGTTTAAATGATACAAAATTGCAATAAAATCATTGCTGAGTCGTTATATAAAAAAATCTAATACCTGTAGATGTAAATTTGCGTGAAAACTAAAAACGCAATACACCCAACCTAATCCTAAAAATTAACATTAAAAAAAAAAGTCAGAAATACAACCTTCCAAACCAGGCCACGTAAAATAAAATACTTTAAAAGAAATCACAATAAAAGTAACATTTGAACAAACCAAAAATATAAACCAGAAATATAAAACAATGAAAAAAAAACCGTATCAAAAAGGAGCAAAACTAAAATCAATCAAATCTTGAAACAAAACACTCGGAAACCCCCATCTTTATAAATAGGATCAAAACCGACCAAATCCTGAAATGAAACGATATAAAAATTGATCTTAATATAAGACAAAAAATAAATAAATAAATAAAATAAACCTAAGCTTACGAAAAAGATAACTAAAGCGCTCCAAAACGAACCAGACTCAGGGGTAAAACTATGCAAAACAAAAACCCCGAAACAGGTGAAATTCGATGAATGACCCACAATAAAATGAACAATAACAAGAAATAAAAGACTAAAACAATCATCGAGACCAATAAATCTGACGAAGGGAATATTAATGATGCAGGAAATGATTTGAAAGACGAGAATGAACTGATGGAACAAAGGCTACCTATAATGAATTAAATGGTGATTATAAAAAAGTCATTATTATGAAGAAGGTAAAAGTTACTAGATTTTCTGAAGATTTCCACCGACTGCCAAAGCACAGTGTTTTTCATAAGCGTGCACAACAAAAACGCATACAGTATATAATGGGGTTTGTTTGTATACATGCATAAATACATACATACATACATACATACAGTACATATATGTATATATGTCTTTTTTCAAATACATATATACATGTGTATCTGTGTGTGTTATATCTAAACGTGTCCGTCTGTCAGCATGTCATGTCTATGAGTACATTCGTATGAACACACATTAACAAAGCAGGGTTGCTGTCAAGTTTTAACCTAACATGTTAATAAACCATACGAAGCGCATGCGTGCGTACACACACACGAGAACACCTGCATTCATTTCCACATGTTGCAATAGCGTATGCACATGACTGAGCGGATGCAAAAGGAAACTGGCGCAATAATGCATTCGCTTAAAACACACAAACACACACACAGCAAAGAATGTTAGCAACATTCACGTAATTCTCGGCGGAAGTTGTTTCACCATTTTCCGCCCCATAAAACGGGAATGCATCGTATGGCATACCAATTGTGATTCGGGCCAAAGAGACGCAATCTCCGTGTAATAATTATTCCCACTTTCTCCGAGTTGCAGCTTTTTAAAAATCCCAGGCATCCGGCCGGAGGTAAAATTGATGGCCTCTAGATTTGCGCATACCTTTCCCAATTATAGGCGAGGATCTTCCTGAAATGACCTTCCCAGAGACGGGCCAAACCTTTCCCAAAAAGAAATGTATTTAATGAATGAGTCAGGAAACTACGTTGCAAATGGATACAGTGTTACGGCTTATTCGATTCCCTTACCGCAGTGCCTTTAGAAGGAAATTGTATGGGTACTTACGAAGGCAGCAAAGAAACGATATCTGTAAGTGATGGATTTCTTACATATTTCAAGGAGCAAAAATAATTGTTCAAATCATAATATAAAAGAATCTCAAAAATTTCAGAGCGGTGATAATAATAGAACTCATTGAAATAACTGCTTGAAGACAAAATTCTTTGCTAATTATGTTTTGCGACACACATGCTGATCGCATTAATAAAATTACATACCTCTGAACTTGTGCAGTCGTCGCATACATTACACAAAAGCCATTTTAAGGATCTGTAGCGTTTTGAATTCTTACCTCTCTTTCATTCTCCCTCAGTAGTATTAATCAACAGTCAAAACTTAAACTGTCTGGGGCATTTGGCCAGTACTTCATACACAATTTAAAGATGCCTAGAACCAAAAGGTCAGAATTCCATTAAACTTATAAACCAATTCAAACTTCGGAACCTGAATATTTAAATCCTCCCCCCCTCTCTCTCTCTATATTTAAAAAGACTCAGGTGAACTTCAGTGAAGCACGAGAATGAAAGTAGAGCAGCTGATACCTGGTATAGCAGTGCTACGAAGTTTTTCACTTGAGATAAACATACGGTATGAACAGGTTAATTAACATATATACAACCTGTCAAAGTAATTTAGCACAAAAAATAATAATAATATTATCATTATTATTATTGTTGCTGTTGTTGTTGTTCAAAATGCGCAGATATTCACATGGAATGAAAGTACACGGTTATTAAGTTCCTCATCTCCCAGAAGGAAGTACCCAAAGGAAAAAAAATTAAAAACAAAACGAAGTGATGTAGGATACAAACGTGAAAATAACCGACACGATATTAAGAAGCATTAGCACATACGAAGTGACTGCATCACCAAGCAGGGCGATGAACCAGAGAGAGCGAAAAGGAATTGACTGCATGGTGGACCAGCAGCACGGGCAATATCGCCGAGGGACTTTTAGTTCCTCACGAAATGGGAACAAGGTTTCCATGGCACTTTTCCCGCCGTCAGAAGAATCGATGCAACTCGAATTCGAAGTGTCAAAGGACAAGGTATTTTCCAAGGCAGATAAGACTGAATTGAGAGTGGCCACGCTTCAAGTGTAGAGAGAAATGAATCACCGCACACACACACACACACACACACACACACACACACATATATATATATATATATATATATATATATATATATATATATATATATATATATATATATATATATATATATAAATATATAATAAAGGATGGGTTCAAGTACAAGTGCCAGTACTTGTGGACAAGTACAAGTACAGAAGATTTGCTTAGCACTTAAGTCCAAGTACTTAACCACCTACTTGAGTACAACTACTTTTCAACAGGTATCTGATATTTTCGTACACATGTTTATTTCAAATTCAGTAGCAAACATCTAATGAAAAAGCATATCATGGTAACATATTACAATGATCTTACCGAAACGAATATAGCTCTGCCCTTCAGTAGCTTCTCTACACTTCTCAGAAATCAGACAGTGATAGTGAACCTAATGCACCAAAGAGGTGGAGCGCTACCCATAGCCAGATATTCAGTTTCGTTCGAGAGATCTTCCAACCTGATTTCCTTTTCCCCACTGTTCTTTACCCGTGTGTTTTCTTGTTTAACTCACAAGCGTCTCTCTCCTTGCCCGTCACTTGCTCTTCCTCATTCAAGGCATTACTTGACTGTTCACAGCCGTTCTCTCTTGCTTCCTTCTCTTTCAGTTTCATATTCAATCCAGCAATCTGCTTCTTGTAGTAATTCACTGTCTCAACGAGACGGTCTCGTTCTGCAAGTCCTCTGTACTCTTCTCTTAACTTCCCGACATCAATTTGAACTTCTGCTGTCAATGCTTGTAGTTCTTCGCTGGTCTGGTCGATATCGTTCTCGGCAAGCACTCTGCAGGGCCGGCGTTCGAATCTCCGGCCGGCCGGTGAAGAATTAGAGGAATTTATTTCTGGTGATGGAAATTCATTTCTCGCTATAATGTGGTTCGGATCCCACAATAAGCTGTAGGTCCCGATGCTAGGTAACCAATTGGTTCTTAGTCACGTAAAAACAAGTCTAATCCTTCGGGCAAGCCCTAGGAGCGCTGTTAATCAGCTCAGTGGTCTGGTTAAACTAAGGTATACTTAACTTTGTCAATGCTTGCAGCTCGACTTCTTGGATCAACTGGGTATTCGTGTTCTCCAACAGTTCCGTCTTCTCGTTCAAGATATTTACTTGATACTTCGAAGATGAAATTTCCAACCTCTCTTGCTCTTCTACCGTATTTTCCTCATTATATCATATATATCCGTTTCCCATTTTCTCGGATTTTGTTACAGCGGTGATCATTACGATTATCAGAATTCTCAGCCTTTCTCGGTCGTCCTCCAAAAACCTTGGGCCTTTTGCAAGCTTCTTCGGAGGTCTACTGGCGGGCTTCGTGAAGAAGCACACCCCAGAGAGACTTTCCTTGCCGTGCGTTGCTGAAGGACGTTAGGCGAAGAAATGTGGTTGACGCCACAGTTAATCTCCAGACACTGGAGGGAAACCTGACGGAAGAAAATGCTGCTTTGCGACCACAGCTTCAGGGAGGAGGAGTGCAAACATCATGCTGGCGATTCGAGACCTGCCAGCATCCTGATTTCGGCAGACAGTTGATTAGACAAACTGACGAAAATCTCAAACTTCATGAGAAAATTGTAGCTTTGGGTAACGAAAATGGTGGACTCAAGGACAGATCGAAGGTTTGAAACAGCAGGTCGTCCATTTCTTGATGTTTTCTTTCCATGATGAATTCTTCCACTTGGAAAGGAATCACGTTCCCTGTTGTACGAAGCCTTATATGCGTGTTCATTCTAAAATTTGGCTCAATTTTGTGAAATTTTGACATTTTTGAAGTAAAAAATCCTCTGATGTTTTTAATAATCCATCCTGACAAATTTCTATTAAATGCTCATGTAAAGGTGTGTTCATGCTACAGCGAATAAAGGAATGGAATATAAAATTGTGGTTGCTCTAAAACTATCAACTGGGGTGGTTGAAGTTTTCAGCTTGTTATTAGACAGTTACTGTCAATTGTCACATTTATTTGCCTTGTTTTAACACAAACAAAAAAGTCCACGTGACCAAAACATTGTCTAGAACCATAATTTCTTGAGCTGTGTTCTGACAAATTGTATTTATAGGCCAAAATACAGTTAGCCACGCCAGCAGCCTTATGACAAAAACCTTTACAGTAAATGGAGGTTAAGACTGATATATTCAATAGAAAGTCAAAACCTTTACATGTACATGACAATATCAGGCTAATTTATATTCTTAAGAGACGGCATCACAAAAATTTCACAACTTTATATTTAAAAAGCCTCCTACCCCATATGGGTGGTTGTGTTCGGCTAGATACACCAGGCACCTACGGCACGAGAGTTGCCAGATAGCCTAGTACTACTGCTGTACATTGCTAGCTATAATTGATGTAAACTTTACATCATTAGCATTATCGTTTAATAACTTACATACATATTTTTGCACTAATTTCAGTAAAATATCTTTATTATAATCTGATTAGTCATAGTAAAAGCAGTTATAGTTTATTCAATTATTTATGCTAGTTTAACTGCATAACTATTGTTGTACTGTACTTGAAAAATGCTTAAAAGTACTTGATTTTTCATGTGATTTTGATCCAAGTACAAGTACAATTACTCAAAATTTTGTACTTGAGTCCAACTACTTGTGCTTGGACCGAAGCCTGACATATATATATATATGTGTTTGTATATATATATATATATAATATACATATATATATATATATATATATATATATATATATATATATATATATATATATATATATATATATATATATATATAATCTGATGGCCACTATACCAAGTATATATGTACTCTAATTTTCATAGCCTAACTTCACTATATATAACTTCTCCGATACCACAGCACCCCTTCTTTTTTCAGATACGAAAGGGAGATAAAAAACGAAGAAGAATCCGCAACGACGCACGAAATATCCAGCGTGAACCCACTAACAAGCTAAGTGAGAGAGAGAGAGAGAGAGAGAGAGAGAGAGAGAGAGAGAGAGAGAGAGAGAGAGAGAGAGAGAGAGAGATGAGCTGTTTTCTTTAATATGGATAACCTCAGAGATAAGAAAATAAAAGAGTCATTGTCACTTTTATCCTTGAACAGTTAAATCACGGATGAAACCCAAGAGCAAAAAACTTCAACAAAACTAGCCACTTCATGTACCTGCACAAGTGGCTCGTCAGCATCGCCTCTAGTCCCATCATGAACAGTAAGCCACTTGCATTTTTCATGCACACTTTCGAGTCCTGAATGATTAGGCTTTTCTGTTCCCGTATCTCTTCTGCATCATTAATCAGTACTCTTTGAATTTTCTCCTCTTTCCTTCAAAACTTCAGAATTATACATTCTTCTATCCAACTGATAGTTCCCATTCTCACTACATGACTCAACCACCTAAAACAAATAAGTGCGTTTTAACAGAATGGCTTAAGTTGCTCCGTGCTATACCTAGTGAAGTAAGCGCACTACTGCTTACACCACGCATCAACACGTAAAAACCAAACATTCTACAGTATATACCTTCCTCAATCAATTTCTCAGAGGATAACAATCTTGATAAAATGAAACGAAGAAAGAGGAAAACGCACACCTTTAAATTCCAGCTGAACGTCTATTCCACTGGAAATTACTCTCAGGAGGTAATCAGCGTAAATGAGAGAGAGAGAGAGAGAGAGAGAGAGAGAGAGAGAGAGAGAGAGAGAGAGAGAGAGAATGGGTAAGCTTGAAACAAGGTCGGGCGCTCTGGGGGGATTTCACAATAGATGAGAAAAAAAAAAAGCTTTCCAAGACAAACAACCTTCAAGGTCGATGGAGCAGAAAAACTTGCTACAGAAACGAAGGTGTTCTGATACATCTGTTTGTAACAAAAGGAACATCATTAACAGAACCAAAATAAATGCCAGAGCGGTTGAAAACACCCTTGGTGAATGCCCTGACAGATGTTGGCAACACTGAAGGCTTTCACACTAAGGACACGACACACGTCCTGTTCATTTCCATCAAAATTCCTGGGAACACGTTCCTTAGCAATGGGCAACGTAACGTTCCTTAGCAATGGACAGCGTAACGTTCCTTAGCAATGGACAACGTAACTTCCATTAAACTTGAAAATCAGGTCCGGATGGTATTTGATAAGTACGGTATTTGATAAGTACGAAGGGAGTAATATGACGATAGTGAAAGTATTTCGGTGAAACTGCCACGGTATCTCTACAGGTTGGGTGTTGCAATCGGGAACAAAAGATGTGGACCACTTTTTACCGTGGACCGACCGACCGGCCGGCCGACAGAGCCACTTGAATATTAGTGGCGGTGCACGCAGAGAACCTAACCCTCCCAGTGACCTAACCGCAAAAGCCTTCACCCAACGATTCTTTGGTTAGAATCTCATAAAAACGCGCTCTTGAGACTTAGAAAAATATCCTATAAAAGAACGGAAGAATCTTATACTGTTTCGTTACGAAATAAACATTAAAACAGTTAGGGGATGGTCCAAGCGAGTAACTTCTTTCGTAACAATACTTGTAATAGCACTTTACTTTTAATCTTTTCACAGAATGAGAATCTTGCAAGTCCGAATTAAACAAAAATGATGATTACAATAAAAGATGCAACACCAGCAATTTTCCAAAGCAACAACCAAAGATACTAATACACGGAACTGAAACATACATAAACACAACCGAACCCCGAACTATACCGACCAGCTTAGATGCCATTTACAAGTGACCTCCTTCAAAGCAACAGAGAGCGAGGTAAAAAAAAAAAAAAAAGGAAAAAAACAAGGGGGGGGGGGAACCTCCCTCGGCATATGGTCAATGCGTACGCATATTTTCACGGCTGCGCGAGAGTACTTGTAAGTTCATACACACATCACTGGATATAGGTTGAACATTCGTGTATGACTATGTAATGGGAATCTCGCAAGACGAGTACGCTTCTTCTGGGTGCAAATAAATACATGCCTTAAATCCAAAACTAGTGAATGTATTTAAAAATTAAATTTTACTCCCGTACATGATAGCATTCAGACAAATACAACGGACATAATGTTGTAATATGAGAGTATTAATAATAATACGCAGATTTAGTCAGTAATATGTACAAATATTTCGATACATGTTATTAATAATAGCAACAGTGGCATCAAAGTTTTCTGCAATTCTGCATAGGATGCGTAGGCTACTTGAACCATTGCCAAAAATATATAAATGACCAAAAAAGATTCCGTTAGTGAAACAACAGCCGATCTACAAACCTAATACCAAAAAACAATACTATAAGAAACTTGTCTGGAAAAAAATTGAAAAATTTCCCCTTAAAACTGAGGGAAAAATCATTGTCCTGAAGGTTTTCAGAAACTTGAAAATTTTTGTGCATCGTGTCTTCTGAAGAGAAGCCGATGGGACGGGCAACGTAATATCCTCATTCAGCACAAAGCTTAAAATAACTAGAAGGAGGAGGTACTGGAGATAAATAAAAGAGAGACTGAACACACGAAGGGAGGCGACGCTTCTACCTCCTTGAGGATGAAAGCTTATAAGACTGAGGGAAGAGTGAAGCATGGGTATAAATGCTGGATATAAATTCTTCAAGAAGCGAATTAAAATACTTTACTCTTACGGTAGGAAAAGGGGGAGTCACGAGCGCATTAGTCAGAACATAATTGATTTAGGGTGAAGCACATTTCATTAATTATAATGAAATTACAATTATAGACAATTACATTGTCTGCCAGCCCTAATAAGAGATGAAATTAAACTTTGGACAAACGTGGGCGTGCAATACACACGTGAGCGAACACACACACACACACACACACACACACACACACACACATATATATATATATATATATATATATATATATATATATATATAGCAATTTAGTGCGGAGAAGGACACTTCTTTATTCCTTTCTAGGTGCTTTATTTAGCTGCTGACGTTTCAAGACGTTCAGTCCCATTTTCAAAGCTATATAATAAAAGAAACATATATTAAAAAACAGACTCGGAATAACATAACATAAAATTATAACATAAAAGTATCAGTATGTTAAAAAGGAAGAGTGTTTATTTACCAAGTGGTGCTGAAGGCACAGACCGAGTGACAGTCCGGGTCAGGTTCAGCTTCGACGTGAACTCACGAGAGGTATAGAGGTGTTGAGGTGGTCTGAGTATTTAGTTGGGGGACAAGTTGTTTAATAAAAAGTGATTCTAAAATTGCTAGTTGTTGGTCGTTGGGAGTTCGGCCTATGATTTTAAAATCTTTGTAGTTAATATCGGCTTTGCATTTCTTTGCATGTTCACGTATGCAAGAGAATTCTGGGTTAGATAATTTAACACCCGTTCTGTAACTCACGCCTCGATGAGAATCCAATCTCACTTTTAACAACCTGCGGGTGGAGCCGACATATTTCCCCAGGTTACATCTGGGGCAATTAAATAGGTAAATGACTCCGAGGTCATCAAAGGAAGAAGACTCTCTTTGTGTTTGAATAAGGACCTAATTGTCAATGGATTAGAAGGTATTAGCTTTAGGTCAATTGCTGGTAAAAAACTGTTTATTATCTGCCGTAATTCTCGATAGAAATTTTCATCATGGATGAGCGGGACGCTTGCGTATAGTCGTAATTTAGGTACGGTTGGTATTTCACATTTTGGATGGAAAATATTATTTAGAAATTTGTAGAGATGTTTATGAAACAGTTTGGATGGAAAGCAGTTGTCAATAAAGTACTGGTGGAGGTAGAGGATTTCGTTATGGAAATTGTTCCAGTCGGATGTTATACTGAAAGCCCTGTGGAAGAGGGTAGATAAAGAATTCAGTTTAAAATTATAAAAACAATGACTATAAAAATTAGAACCCAGGCCAGTAAAAGTTTTCTTTCTAAAAACCGTAGTATTAAAATGATCATCGTGTCTAAAAACCATTACATCTAGGAAAGGAAGTTTGTTTTCATTTTCGTACTCAGTCGTAAACTTAATATTTGTATGTATATTGTTAGCATATTCGAGAAATTTATCAGCTTGATCTTTATTTCCAAACAGCAAAAAGGTATCGTCGACATATCTACTGTAGAAAAGAGGATGATAAGCCAATGGGCATTCATCCAGCATGCGCTCCTCCAGGGAGCACATGAAAATGTTGGCGAAGGTAGGACCCAGAGGGCATCCCATCGCCATACCATCGACCTGAATGTAGGCTTTACCATTAAAAACGAAAGCTGTGTCCAGCACAGCAAGCTCCAGCAGTTTTTAAAATCCGTGATATTAAAATTGTTAAAAATGGTATCTGGGTTGGTAAAAATCCGGCTCAGAATAATCTCAATTGTTTCTTCAACAGGTACGTTAGTAAAGAGTGATTCGACATCCATACTGACCATAAATAAATCTGAGTCCTGAGGTAAAATCCTTTCTTTAAAATTATCTGAATTCTTACAACTATAGGTGTTGGTGGTTAAGGGTGCTAAAAGTGGGACAAGGAATTTAGCAAGCTTATAATTAGGAGTGTCATAGGATGTGAGGATGGGTCTCATTGGTACACCTTCTTTGTGAATTTTTGGTAGTCCATACATCACGCCATATGAAGCACCAGTACTATACAAAGAATCATAGGTATTTTCACTAATGATGTTCCGATCTTTCAAACACTTTAAAAACCGGTTTATGCGATCTTCAACTCTAAAAATAGCAGGATATTGAGGGTCACCGGTCTGTTTAAATTTTGTTTCGTCTTCTAAAATACTTTCCATTTTCTGTATATATTCGAGTTTATTTAGAATTACGGTACCTTTTCTAATCCATTGACAATTAGGTCCTTATTCAAACACAAAGAGAGTCTTCTTCCTTTGATGACCTCGGGAGTCATTTACCTATTTAATTGCCCCAGATGTAACCTGGGGAAATATGTCGGCTCCACCCGCAGGTTGTTAAAAGTGAGATTGGATTCTCATCGAGGCGTGAGTTACAGAACGGGTGTTAAATTATCTAACCCAGAATTCTCTTGCATACGTGAACATGCAAAGAAATGCAAAGCCGATATTAACTACAAAGATTTTAAAATCATAGGCCGAACTCCCAACGACCAACAACAACTAGCAATTTTAGAATCACTTTTTATTAAACAACTTGTCCCCAACTAAATACTCAGACCACCTCAACACCTCTATACCTCTCGTGAGTTCACGTCGAAGCTGAACCTGACCCGGACTGTCACTCGGTCTGTGCCTTCAGCACCACTTGGTAAATAAACACTCTTCCTTTTAACATACTGATACTTTTATGTTATAATTTTATGTTATGTTATTCCGAGTCTGTTTTTTAATATATGTTTCTTTATTATATAGCTTTGAAAATGGGACTGAACGTCTTGAAACGTCAGCAGCTAAATAAAGCACCTAGAAAGGAATAAAGAAGTGTCCTTCTCCTCGCACTAAATTGCTGTTTGCTGGATTGATAGAACCCACCCTCAACTTCTCTATATATATATATATATATATATATATATATATATATATATATATATATTATATATATATATATATATATATATATATATATATAATGTCTTACATACCCACATACACACAGATCGATCTAAGTCTATACAAAGGTACACAGTATAAGCTCACAAGCCTCCTTACTAATATGTATGCATTCACTCCTTAAAAATATGTACATTCACACACACACACACACACACACATATATATATATATATATATATATATATATATATTATATACTGTGTGTGTGTGTGTGTGTGTGCACACAAGCACGTGGCGAAGAGGAGTGAGTCCAACGTCGTAGATCACTGGCGCAAAGCTGTTATTTTTCATCACCGCATAACGAGCGCTCATGACAATGAAAGTAAATTACCCACTTTCTATCTCAATCTCTCTTTCTCTTCCGTGGTCAGCAGTCCACCCACTGATCAACTCTCCGTCTACGTCCTCTAGGAGGTGACCCATATACCCAAATACTAGACGCACGTAGCCATACCCAAACCTGTTTTAGTTCTTAACCTTCCAACTCTTGCTTCACATTACATAGCAACATCTTTAACGAAGTTTTCATTTATTTAACAATGATGTTTTTTTATATATGTGTTCATGTAACGATCCCACGTTCTTTCTCATTATAATATTGATATAAATATATATATATATATATATATATATATATATATATATATATATATATATATATATATATATATATATATATATATATATATATATATGTGTGTGTGTGTGTGTGTGTGTCTTTGTTTCATTGCGTTTGCATACGCCGCGTTCGTAATAGATCTCGTTTATACAATGCTTCTTCCAAGTTTCAACTGTAAAATGCACGTTTGTTACATGTCACTACCACTTTGTCTCCTGGATCTTGCTGTAGTTAAGCCAAAAAAACTAAAAACGAAAGATTATCAACCAAACTCACAGCTTATCACCTAACAGGACGACAGCATTGCTCAGATAACAATTCCATACCTGCAAGAAAAAGAAAATTGAAATTATTTTAAAATTATTCTACAATCATGAAAAATGCACGCTTGTACCATATAAGGCTTTTAAAGATTATACACACTTACACCCTTTATATAAATATAAATATAAATATATATATATATGTATGTATATATATATATATATATATATATATATATATATATATATATATATATATATATATATATATATATATATATATTATATATAGAGTCTCAAGAAAAGTGAAACAGCGGAGTGCAAGATCTTACTAGTTTATTCCATGCCATTCTTAAGCAGACTTTGCTAGAGAATGTCTTACAATAAAGGCTAAAGACCTTGAGAGAGAGAGAGAGAGAGAGAGAGAGAGAGAGAGAGAGAGAGAGAGAGAGAGAGAGAGCTAAAAAAAACAGCTGACAGAATAATCACATGCATTAGGCATAAAATCATGATGGAATGCAGTCAAACTCTCAGTGCAGTTGAAACTACTTTAAAACTAAAAAAAAATTTACTCTTTTTCATTGATGACTATGGTTACGCCGGAAATCATAATGAGCGCAGCACCTGCGCTAAAAAAAAAAAAAGTACTTTGTTAACAAAAAAAAAAAAAAGTTTAGCACTGACTGTTATAACATGGACATTTAGCTTCATTTTTAAAAAATCAGCAAAGATTGATTCAAATTCCACAAAAATGGTGTGATAACGTCTATGGTCATCGACGAGTTTTACAAAATAAGTAAGGCACAGTTAACTGAATGGAGGAGAACTGACTTGACACTACATCTTGGTTACACATACTAAGGTCATCAGCACCCAATGACTGCAGTTAGTGCGACAACAATTTGTATTACACACGCCAAACCCGACAAAAATTAAAATACAATTATGATATCATATATCTGAAACAAGGGAAATGTGCAATGGCAGTTAAAGATTTACAAAGTATATGGTATCACAAATTTGCTGAGGCCAATCCAAACAGTTTGCATACAAGACCGTTGCGAAAGGAATCTACAATCTGGCATAAAATGGTTTTTAACCGATTGTTTTCTTAATATAACAAAACTAAAGGAAAAAGAAAATGACAGATATGATCACAGACATAACAAGCAATAAAGAGACGAATATTCATCAAGAGTAGACATGGGAAAAGTTAATAGATACTAGTGGAAGGGATTGAGCGTGTTTGCAAACTCAACTTAATTGAAAGGAATGGATGTCAAACAATATGAGGTGTCCTTTTTCCTCGTTACATGGTTTTCATAAGAAAAAATATTTTCTGTTACACGATTTCTCTCTCTCTCTCTCTCTCTCTCTCTCTCTCTCTCTCTCTCTCTCTCTCTCACACACAACTCATTAACATACATACACAGATAAAAGAATAAATGAACAGAGATACATTTCTATAAATTAATGTACATTTATTAATGAAAAATATATGTACTAAAACCTTAAAAATACTCTACCACCTCCAATTACGTGCTGAAGTTCAATAAATAACTACAAAGACACGCCAACATGTGCAAATGCATTAACGCTCAAACAAATCCCTTAAGGACACTCTACAAAGGTAACTGAAAATGAAAAAAAAAAACAGGGTAAAAGTATTTTTCCATTCAATCAAAACCCATTTGACAAATCAAAAACGCCAGTGGCACAAAGTACATTATGTGCCATTTCATTTTGTAAAAAGCCAGTTTATTCCACTTGCTGCTCTCTTACTACACCCACCCCCTACCCAAGTCCTCCCCTAAACCCTGAATCTCTGGGCCATTGGCTCCGTTACAGATCTCGATACAAAATAGAAAAAAAAAGAAAAACCTTCCCAACTGATTGTGGATTGGCTGGTTTTCTTGTAACACTAGGGAAATACAGTAGAGTACAGAGCCTCAAAACAATATTTTCATTGTAACTCGGCCACAAAATCCTGGCACTCTTCCCCAATATTGAAAATTCCAAAATAAATCCATTACTCGAAAAAAAGTTCCACCAAAATTCAATAAAACGTCAGAACGCATCAACGAATAATTGGATTTTGTCGTCGAACTTATATAAACAAAAGTCGTGATTAAAAGTAATCCAAAAGGCCAAGGCCATCGCCCTCCCCTACGACTGAAGGGGAACGGGGCTCTTCTGGAGAAGGGCTCCCCGCAACGCCCACCTCACTTCCTTCTCCCTGGACCAAATGACTGGCCCCTCCTCTCCTGGCCTTACAAAACCAATCTCTTTGGCTCAATGTGTGTGTGTGTGTGTGTGTGTGTGTGTGTGTGTGTGTGTGTGTGTGAGAGAGAGAGAGAGAGAGAGAGAGAGAGAGAGAGAGAGAGAGAGAGAGAGAGAGAGAGAGACTTAATATAAAATACAAGTCCAAGTAGCTCTCATTCTAAATATCTTCAGAGTAATTTGATATTGTTGGCCAGAAGGACACTGATTAAACGTTGGCATCTCTCAATTTGAAATCATTTCATCGGACCTATTCTGTCATTTTTCGACGATGAGGAGACCAGGATGTTATGAGGAGAGGGTTGACGGTATGGGAAGATTCGGCCATAGGAGGAAAAAATTAGCCAATGATTACATTTTTCTCGAAATATTTTTACTCCTTATTTGTTTTATTTATCAGAGAGGCACGTCGTCAACTCGTTTTCAGACACCGGAGAGAGAGAGAGAGAGAGAGAGAGAGAGAGAGAGAGAGAGAGAGAGAGAGAGAGAGAGAGAGAGAGAGAGAGAGTTTAAATTGACAAAGTTATTTTTTTAAACGCATCCTATACAGCAGACTGACTGATCTTAGCATACTAACGTCGAAAATGATTGTGCTTTTGGTTTGAATAATCTGAACTAGAAAAAAAAAAGATATCCACATAAGAAAATGTTTTCATGGAACATTACTTCAATGCATTCATAGTTTGCAAATACTTATCATACGAATACTATTCATGCGTACCCTTTATGCTACTTGATGATAAAAAACTAATTGCATTAAAATTTAGTGCTGAAAGTGGTTTAAGGAAAGACAGTTTAATATAGCATTTGCAACCCATTCTTAAAAGATCGAATACTTTCTTCAGGAAATCATTATCAGTAACAAATTCTCACACCCAGGGTCGAAAACAACAATCAGAATAATCAAAGAATAAAAGTAAAGTCCCAAATGCTTATGTCATAACCGATATAATCTCAAGGCACTTACAAAACACTTAAGGGGGAGTAAAACAAGTTGCTCACTGACTGCAGATTTTTCAACCTACGCCATTTTAGAACAAGCCATGAAGATCTTTCGAAGCCATAAAAGAAAAATCCCTCAAAAGCAATGTTTCAGCTCAGGCAATCGCAGGGCATTTCACCAACACCACCCGGAGGAGAGAGAGAAGCGGCGAGTCCTGGACGACGGCGTGAAACGAAAGCCCAATAAAAGGGCAGCGAGCGACTCCGAAGTGGCATGAGGAGGCTATCGGTGGTGACATCACAGAGGGGAGTTACGGCCTGTTGAGGAGGAGGCACGAAGGGTTGTGGAATGGAGGTTGTACGTTACCGTCAGCATTGTGGAGTGCGTCTATTAGTGTCTCGTTGGGTCCAGGACTTGAGAGCCCATAACACAAGGCGATTGTATACTAACACAGACCATAACACACCCTAAAGTGGCCATCGGCGTTGCTTCGGGCTTACCTCCTTGTCCTTCCCTAGACTCGAGATCACGCTGTCTGAGCGGCTCAGGAGTAATGCCGGAATTCATTTGTTCCTGTATTTCCTGCAGACACTGCCTTGTGCCTTGTAGCAAAATAGACAAATGTATATTTTTTTGACATGAATCATCCAGACGTCTGAAAATAGACATTTTTTTATATGACCTCCATCACAAATGAATAGTTGGCGTATTGTAGGTAATATGCAAAAATTATAGCTTTTTCTTTTACATTTGCCGCCATATATAACACAGTAATTTCTAAGCTATAATTAATCTATTGTGATCTGTCTGACAAGAAATTACGACATTTACTAAAAATTACTGATGAATGTTTTGTAAATCCTCATTCAATAAACAATGGATTGCATTATGATACTTAGCACGGCCCCCTGAGGTTAAATTGCACCCCTATCACAGCATCACTAACAAATGTTAACCAAGGTTTGGATGTTCGAGTTGGGGGGGGGGGGGTGCACCCCCAAGGGAGTCCGCGGTCCCTAGCTTAGGTTACATTAATGAAGTATACCTGTAATTACTACTGTCACTTTTGACATGCAAGTCACGGCCTTGGCCTTCCAAACGCCCAAGTTCACTTTTTGTTGGGTGGGGAAGGAAGCGGATTTTCCTCTTAAAATTGTCATCAGATTCGTTCGAATATCATCACAATAAATGAAAAACACTGATTTGATGGTGCAAATTGGTTCCCTTCGAAACTAAATAATTAAATTTGTAAATATGGGGGTCAATACCAGTAAAGAAAATGCATAAACTATTTTACGAATGGAAGCCGGCTGTTTTTTATTCGATAACTGATTAAAACATCAGAAAGTCTAACTAAAATTATCTATCAATAATATCATCTGAAGTTAAAAAAAGTCTGTCATAGAAAGGAAAGCGTAACTAAGACAATTTTTTAGGTAAGGGATGTGCATAATTTGAGAGAGTAATTTAGATTTTAACAAGAGAAAGTGTAAAAATGTAATAAATAATTGGTCTGCATTATGTGTGTAACTTTCTTCCAGAAGCAGTGTCTTTCATTTCTATTTGCATACAGTGATTGCTTTATTACTGATATGTAAGTGTAGATCTCATTTACTTGCCATTTATACATTGTGCAGTAGTTTGTAAGAGGCGAATAAAAGAGTAAAAGTGGTTTTGATAATAAATTCCGTAATGACGAAAGTGGCAGACTGATAAGGGAATATCACAGTAGACTAATAAATCTCGAGGCAACGTACGACGGCCTCCGCTAGACGATATCAGGTTTTACTTTTATCTGAAATAAAATGAATCATTGAACCGCAGTGGCCATCATGGGTAGGAAGAATTAAGTCACGAGTATATGAAACGACGGAAGAATCAGATTCAAAGAACTAGGACAAAACAGAAGCAGAATCCATCTACCAGCGTGATTGACGATACAGTGTCATGGCTCGAGGGAAGGTGGTACACATTTAATAACCACAATAATAAATAAATAAATAAATAAAATCTGTAAACGCACAGGAAATTTAACAAACTGACGTTCCTCAACCCGGATACTATATGAGATCCGATAGTGAAGGAACAAATGAATCCGAAATCGAAGTCATGAGTCAAATATTCTTCATGCACTTGACCGCATCAGTGTTTTTTAATGGAATGGAAAGGATGATATTTTTTTTCCTCTGACTGGACAGCAATAATGCCCCATCACGACATGGAATGCATAAATCCTCTTTTCTGGAATGGAAAGTTGGTCTCGGCCTTTACCTCTTTCCGGTGACCTTTCACTGGGTTAGCTTTGAGTTCACTCGCTTTAGGGCACTCTCCGGCAAACAATTTATTCATTGACATGCTTGCTTATTTATTGATTTTCATCTCCTATGAGCTTCATATTTTGTTTTACTTATTGTTATTTGTATTATTTACAAACACTCATTTCTATTTCTTGTTAGTTATCAGTTATATATTCAGACTGATATACCGATATCAACTGAAGACCTCCTCATTTCTAGTAGTTTTAGTGATTTCGACCTTTTGTTTTCTCTACAATGGGCATTCTATCCCACGAAAGCTTGTTGTTTAAATTCACTACCTTCAGTAAGACTTGAAGCTATTTTTGGATAATAATAATAATAATAATAATAATAATAATAATAATAATAATAATAATAATAATAATAATAATAATAATAATACTTCTCTAAGGAGATAATGAATGCTTCCCTATGACTTAAAAAGAATGGCTGTCTTTAGGGGTCAACGAACATTCACACATTTATGAACTAGAAATCATGAATCTTCATTTATGACGTAAAAAGCATGAATGCCCTCCGCGACCCCACCCCCACCACAAAAATAAATGAACCCACCGAGAATCAAAAGTCAAAAAGCGACGAATCAAATTAACTGCATTCTAATACAGAAGAAAACAACAAAATCTCTTTGTGTATGCAGGCAACAATGCAACAACGGAATGAAAATCACTGTTTAAAACAATGCAAGCGCCACCACATCAACATTTTCCTAAAAGGCAAACGAAATCAATTCCTTATCTAAATAGAGTGAAAAAGCTACAAAATAAAAATAAAAAATGATACCAAATCAAACGCCTTAGAAGAAAACATTAAAAAGAACTACAAAATCGAGTTTCTTTGGTCAAAGTAGGGATGCAACTGGCCATCCCCCCCTCTCCCAGGGGCCCCTTCTCCCCCAACCAGTCCAGAGCAATAGCCGGGAACGCAGCGTTGAGCGAAACGACAAGCTGCAATTTAGTGGGGAATTTTAAAAAAGAGCCCAGACCAATCGGCAGTGTAATTAAAACAGGTTCAGTCAGTTAAGTCCTCACTAAATTTAGTCAAGGCTGTAGTTACAAATGCGCGATATACGAGAGAGAGAGAGAGAGAGAGAGAGAGAGAGAGAGAGAGAGAGAGAGAGAGAGAGAGAGAGACTAGTTACAAATGCACGCACGATATAAGAGAGAGAGAGAGAGAGACTTGTTATAAATGTACGATATACGAGAGAAAGAGAGAGACTACAGTTACAAATGCAAGATATGAGAGAGAGAGAGAGAGAGAGAGAGAGAGAGAGAGAGAGAGAGAGAGAGAGAGAGAGAGAGAGAGAGTGTAGTCTAAGCAGTATGTGCAAATAAATACATGGTCATGGAGAGAGCGTGTCAAAACTAGTTAATTTTCTTAAAGACATCGTTAAATACAACGAACAACACCAGCAGAACAAGCAGAACAAACTATAATCTGAAAAACTGTATCAAGCAGTTTTATTTCTGCTATTGGAAGAACTCTTTTAGCGACGCAAAAGTCTCCGTACGCCACGCGCCAGTCACTGGAAACCTTAAACTTCACGTCCACTGTTAGGCTGACAATTAACAGACAAGTAAACCTTTATTCTCCTACAACTCAACTCGAAAAAGATTGCCTGTCCAGCAGCCCCACCCCGCCTCTCCCTCATAAGGATTAAAATAGTCTAACAATTTCTACGAAGACTTCAAAAAGAGATTTAAGAAAATAATACAAAAAATAAAACTTAACAAAGCTAATACCATATTGCCTACAAACTCCGTTGGGTATTGGGCTTCATAGTAACCAACTGTCGCTTGCACAAGACTACCAATAAGGTCGGGAGTGTTACCTCCAAACTCAACGCTCCCTCTTTTATCCGGCCTGTAGGCAGGCTCGAATAGATGTATTATTTTTTAAACATCTTTTATTTTATATCAAATATTACAGTTAGAAACTTACAGAGAAGTTGAAAAGGTGATGAAAGAAAAGGATAGCATCTGTAATCTTGAAACAGACTTTCATGACTAAAATGATAAGCATTACATGGGTACTCTCTCTCTCTCTCTCTCTCTCTCTCTCTCTCTCTCTCTCTTTAGGGGTATGCGAAATAAAACACTGACTATACTAATATTTTTGGGGTGACACAAAAGGTAAATTAAGGCACCCAGCGACAGTCACAATACGAAATGTGAGAAAATCAAATACGAGAGAGAGAGAGAGAGAGAGAGAGAGAGAGAGAGAGAGAGAGAGAGAGAGAGAGAGAGAGAGAGAGAGAGACTTCTATTCAACCAGTGTCAGATCCCCACAATCATTTCGCATTTCCGCTGGCCGAACATGGACGCATTTACATGATTTATGTACATACGGTTTTCCTGTAAAACAGAAAAAATAGATAAATGAATAAAGCAACAAGCATATTCAAGCACTTTGGGCCTTTCCAGACTTAATCATCTTTTAATCTGCCTTAATGCACAACCGGTTTTTTAACTGTTCACTAAATGATTCACGGGGATAAAGAAAACATTAATTAGTCCCCTTTACGAGCAAATTTTTTTCCGTCGGGCATCGTCCGATGCACTGGTGGTATTCGCAATACTGCTGCAGAGAGAGAGAGAGAGAGAGAGAGAGAGAGAGAGAGAGAGAGGAGAGAGAGAGAGAGACTGGAATTGGTCCGGTGTTCAAAGACCAAATCCAGCCGACGGCCGTTGGCGATTCAAAACGACGAATAAAATGAGGCAGCGTAGGAAGGACTCCTATTAAGAGGCAGTTGAAGGACTAGATACGGCACTTGATAAGCCTCGATTCCTGTAGCTTTTCCTCCACCATGCCCTCTGAGAGGCAAATGAAGGGTGCCAGCCGGGCTGAGGGGGAAATTTACAGCAGATACACAAATACGCGCGGTGGACTTCGAGGGGGTTGCATATTTTTTCTGGGAAATGCACCAGAGAAATTCTGTGGGAGAAACGGCTGACACAACGCGCGCGAGTGCGCACGGAAAAGAATGTATGACACAGAGAAATGGTTCAAAGGATATAGGACACGTTTCGGCAAAAAGTGACTCTGCAATGGATGCAGAGAAGCAAGCAAGTCATAGTAAGGGAACTTTAACTGTGGCGTGTTGCATACATGCTGAAACCTACCTCGTACATAGTATTTTAGAACTAAACGCAATCAATGTATGCCAGCGTTTAGTAGTAAAAGACTAAAATATTTCAATTTGATACGTTTGTTATCTCTATATCTGCTTTATCATTTGGTGATTTTGCTCAAGACACGTCCGATTAGGGAGTATTTGAAGAACAGTGATTCATTATACTATATCAAACTGGCATACCAGGATGGCTGTGACAACTGCTGGAACTTCTAATGACCATTAAAAAAAATAAAGAACAATACCCTATTCAACTTCCAATAAAAGACATTACTACTTGTTACCAAAAAATACAAATAAAAAAATAGGAGTTATGCTTCAGCAAAAGGCTAAAGAAATTGAAAAAGAAGCAATAAATACCTTACAAATTAATGAATACAAAAATTCATCTGAATAAATACGTTTGATAACTTCGCTTAAAACCAGACAAATTACAGACAAGGAATCTCGGCAGTTTTTTTTTTAAATGAATGAACTTATTTCAGACACGATAATTTCCGAACGGTATACATTGGATAAACCTGAATACCCTTGAATAATACATGTGGACATTTACCTCCCTCCACAGCTGGACACGTCGTGACATCCGTTTGAAACAACAATAATCACCCCTCTTACCTAGACTGATTACCAATTTAGCCAGCGACATTCCTAGTTAAAAATTCGCTAAAACAGCGTACATGCCTACGACTTTCAAACCATGTACTTCTTTCAAACAAATACTGTGTTTAAAATGAATAAGCGCCATCACAGTTAGGTCTGCACGATTCAACGCCACGTTGCAGCTCAATACCTCAAATAGCAGCGTAATTAGATTTCTCGAAAGTCTCAGGCTAGACCATTATAGAAAAGGTATGAAAACAGAATTCTTTTCGTGCCATCCCTTTCACTCTGTGATGCCCAGACACTTACAACCTCAAGGGTTAAATCACGCGATTCATATCAATAATACGTTTCGTAAACAAATTCCGATCCATCTATTCATGCTCCGAAGATATACAGTAGTTTAAGATTCAAATGCCAAAGAATTCACGATTTTTTTTTAATCTGGCTCTTCCAGGGGAAAAAAAAACTACGTTGAACAGGAATGTTCAGTGCTGTCGTCACGAGCGGGATGGAATGTCAGGATCTCCACGCAGTAAACTCAAAGACACGTCAATGATAAAAGAAAGGTGCAAAAAAAAAAAAAATTTTGTTGGGAAACATTACAAGAAATGGTCAATTTCACATAAGTAAAAAAAAATTACAGTAAGAATGGCAAAATTCAGAAGTGAAATATTTATATAATTTCACTGAATTATATGTAATATATATATACACACACACAAACACACGCACACACACACACGTGCGCGTGACAGAGATTCTGTAAGCGCGCACAAGCTCGTGTACACATCTGATCCGGAGACGAAGCAAAAAGAAAAAGAGCGAAAAGCAGAAACATCCATTTTCCATCCCTCGAAAATTTACTGCTATTTTTCAGTGAGCTACATTTCAACGTCCATCCAGCGAGGACTACCTCGGCGAGATCGACGTGATAAAAATATCCCAAGATCCAAAATGCAAGGGGCAGCCGATGAAATAAATATTCCCCCGATAAGGTTATCAGGAACTGACACAACTTAATTTCAGTCCCAAATGAAATATTACGAACTGTAAATCTGAACTTCAAGTCTCTCTTCCCTCCAGCGATTTACTATCGTAAGCAAGAATAGTACATCCATTACGGATATGTATACAAATATGTGTTTATATATGTATGTGTGCATGTATATATATATATATATATATATATATATATATATATATATATATATATATATATATATATATATATATATATATATTTACTAGCTGACCAACCTGGAGCTGCCCGGAAATACTCTGAATGACATTCGATAAACTATCCCTCTCTCTCCCTCCCGCTTTCTCCTCCCTAACACCCTCTTTCTCTCTCTCTTCTCCTCTCACTCTCTTTCTCATTCTCTCCCAACACACCCATTCACTATTATAGAATTCAACAACCTTAGGCCATGTATTCAAGATCAAGTTTACCTCTCATTTCTTCTGTCAGTTCATCGAAACTGCCGTTAAAACTTACGTGAAGACAACACTTTGTGGGCAGGGACAGTCCACTCACCTTAACGGATCAACTGATGGTATTACCTAAATATCTTCCGACCGACTGACAGGTAATTGCACGTGTGGACAGGTTAGCGCCAATCTCGTGATAGTCTGCAGCTGTATTTCATCTGGGAAGTATCTCAGACACTCTGATCAGAATACGAATAAATTATGTATATGCATTACTCATTTCACTGTTAGATCTTTTAAAATTATTTTTAGGCCGTTATAAGTCCAAATCATACAATTAAAATCTAAAGCAATACTTCCATGTGATACAGACAATTTAGAATAGGCCTAAGCCAATTATGTCTTTTTATAATAAGTGTTGCTATAACAAGTAAACTTCAATGCCCAATTCATAAAAAACCGAACCAACCCCTCAGTTCTAATTTAAACTCATTCATTAATATAGTATGAGAATAGACGTCTTTTTTTATAAGAAATATTTAGTCTATACGCTGTTACGCCTGTTTACTTCTTTCCTACTATTAAGTGAATTGCTGAAAGAGTTAGCCTTCCACCTCTTTATCATAAAAAAAAAAAAGTGGCAAAACACTCTCCTACATGGCTGACTTCGACTTGTGATACGTATTTTTTATGTTGGTTTTAGGGACGTTTTACATAACATGATAAATTATGTCATTATCTTTACAATGACATCAAATTCCTTACTGCAGAACTGTGTATAAAGTTACACGTATGGCATCTATAAACTTAGTCAATTTGTACAACAACGTAATCATGAATCAAACAGGGTTGTTAGGCAATGGGTTATTTGTTTTGAATAATTATGCGTTGATAAAAGATAGAAATGAATATATATCATTCTAATATATAACCATAAACAATAATTTTATTTTCCTAAATGATAAAAATACTATTCCTTACTGTGTATGATAAGATCAGCAAAAGGTATGAATTGACGTGTTGCATAAGTTGTGAGGACTTCAAGTTACTCGAAGTGCAGTAGTTGCCATTTCTTAATTTAATCCCTATTTGCATCTAATACATTTACCCTCCAAGTGCCTTTTGGAAAAGATTTCCAAATGTAATGATCTACATTTCTGTAAAATTTTAATCTATAATTTTCAGTAATTATCTTCCAGGTAATCAGTACCAAGCAACGTGAAAAGAAACTTATCTTCTGTGTGTGTATATATATATATATATATATATATATATATATATATATATATATATATATATATATATATATATTATTAATATATAATTATGTATGCGTAGGTTGGAATATTACTTATCGGCATCATCTACAAACCTTAACCTTAAATAAAATAAAAACTACTGAGGTTAGAGGGCTGCAATTTAGCATGTTTGATGATTGGAGGTTGGGTGATCAACATACCAATTTGCAGCCTTCTAGCCTCTAGCTTTTAAGTTCTGAGGGCGGACAGAATAGTGCGGGCGGACAGACAAGGCCGTCACAATAGCTTTCTTTTACAAAAAACTAATAAGCAAGATGAATAAGGCAATGACTGCAATTTGGTTTAGTTATGAAGCTACTCAGTCCAGAGAAAAGGAAACGACCTCTTCGGGAAACTTGATTATATTTGTCCTTTATTATAATTCAGACAAAATTAACCTACAAGGACTAAATTTTTCTTGAAAAATGAAATCAGACAAAAAACATTAAAAATTAAACGCCTTGAGTGGTTCCGATGTTTTCTTTTCTCTTCTTGTGTGATCCTCTCTCTTTTCTGTGATTAAACGAAGGTTATTATGCGAGATAAATTGCGCTTTCCATAAATACAAATATACTGCTTCGATAAAGAATGAATTTACAAAGTTGATAGTCACAGCTGTTTCTCAGCCGATTTATATAACCAAAAAACTTAATCAACTGTTCCATAACTTAACACCTGTGTCCTCCACTCGTAAAATTAAGCACAAAACTGATCACCAAAGACACATTACTAGAGAGACTGTACTGAGGACCTCATAATTTCATGACTACAGTATTACCTGTCCAAGGACATGTCGACTCCAGCTCCTTAAGAGTATATAATGATGGCACAAACATGATTACAGATAACACTTGTGCCTACTCATTACTAAAGAAATATATTGCTTTTAAGGCTATATGACGGTAATTGAATTACTCTTTAAATTATTAATGCATGGAATTATATCGCCTATTGCCGTATCTACTCACTTGACCTATTTACCTATTTACTTTCGAAACGATTCATTAGAACCTCTACAGGGTTATGAAAGGGCGCAAATGATTATGGCTTCGTCACTAGTGCTAAACGACGGAGTACAAACTACATAACGAAGGCCACAAATTACTCTTAGTATTAATAAATTGTAATTGGGTGGAATTCATACCAGCACTTCCGTTACACTTGATGACATATTACTGCCCCAGTGTAAAAACGAATATGACGACAATTTTCGATGAAATGTACAGTACATATTTAAATGAATCTCCGCTCAATAAAATGCAATGCGTACCAATATATTTTCTTGTGCAAGCACACGACAATCTACGGGTAATGAACTAAAAGTTCATGCTTACCATCGCCTAGCTCGAAACCAGTCTTTCTTTCGTATAGCTGTATGTAATTATGAAAAATGAAATTAATTCTCTCCCAGCTTCCGGACGGTACGTAAACGTCGCGGGGGTCGGGACTCGCCTTCTCGATTCTAGTTTATTCTTGACGGTACAGGTACACTAAAATAATAAATTTTGCCACAAGATTTTATTCCATAGTTCCGGTGCCAAGACCGGATGGAGGAAGATAGCTGATTTCGGTAAACAGCCCAATTTGTAAAATAAACAGAAAATTACTGAAACCTGTAAGTGACATTAGAGGCGACAAGAAGACCGAGAATCTAGTGCGTGAGTGAGTGATGTACCTCACTGATACAAATAAAAAAGAAAATACTGTATATCTACGAGAGTATTTCAAGCGCCACATGATAGTGAATCTACTGTAAATTTCCAAAAGCTGAGCTGAAGTCATTACTCATAAGAAAACAACTAACTTTCTATTAAAAGCCGCTCGACTTATAAAATTACGTCCACTACAAGATATTCTATGCAATATATGAACAAGAGATAAAAATCACCATCTCTGTAAGCAATATGTCTGTACAAAATAAAAATAATTGTAATCATCGCCATTGTTGAAAATCACCATCACATAATATTACAATAAATGAAAAACGAATCAATATGAAATAGAGAAGGGTATCTTACGGCCGTTCTTATATTATTAATTTTACTATTACATACGTTCTTCCTACAAGGCTATCTTCATACTGCAGGGAATCGGAGTGAACTGACAAAAAACGTGACTCCTGGCTCACCCTTCAGTAAGCAAACAAACAAGAAAAAAGCTAAAATATGCTTTAGAATCAAATACCTGCAAACGACACTTTTTCAATCAGTTACTCGGAGTTGGCCGTGACCGATCATTTCCATTTCATATTTATAGATCAAAAACTAACTTTTTCAATCTCAACTTTGCTCCTCTTACCAAACTCAAGAGGTAACACATTTAAATCGAATACATCACAGGCACTCGCTTCGTGCGTACGTAGCTAATACAATGTCGCCTTATTTAACTCAGAAGAAAGCATATAACCGAAAACATAGGATACGTTTACTGTATGTATGCATGTATGTATACTATAATACAGCTGACTAGCCTCCCTTTAACCTATGTCTTTCCAGTTTCTCACAATATATATAATTATAGATCAGACATAGTGCACACAGGGAATTCTAAAACCATGAATTTTGTTTAACCTCTTGAATTACAGAGAGAAAGAAAGCGAGCAGTATATTAAATCACCAAGGAAAAACAGATTACAAAGACAGATGGACAGCACCTGAAAGCACAAGATATTTCGAATTATGAAAATGAGAGAGAGAGAGAGAGAGAGAGAGAGAGAGAGAGAGAGAGAGAGAGAGAGAGAGAGAGAGAGAGAGACCTATAATTCATTTTAATCTCCGGTGCCAGACACGAAGCGTTGTACTGTCAAATGCATTCAGAAGCGCAAAAGCATAACTCCAAACACGGGGTCAGACGACAAAGGTAATTTCTATGGATTCTCTGTTCATCGCTTTTCTAGACACAAAGGGATACACCCATACACCTTGAAATAAACCGTGTGCTTGATGCTAAAATATTTCTCATGCAAATTCCATGCGAGAAAATTTACATTCAACACTGATAAATGGAGACCTGGATTTTCAGCTTTTCTTTTTTCTAAACACATGCACATGCATACCTATATATATACAGTATATATATATATATATATATATATATATATATATATATATATATATATATATATATATATATATATTATGTGTGTGTAAATATGCATATACATATATATGTATGTATGTTTATGTGTGATTGTGTGTTTTACCCTTTGGGAACACTGCAAGTTTTTGGGGATGACATTCCTAGCCCAATGTAGGCACACATACGGTACATGCAGACAAAGGCATATTTATGCTAAAGTATCTCAGTGGGTTTACACATATCTTTCCATAATAAGAAACAGTTAGGCAAAGGCTGCTGCAGTTTAATGACATATATGTTATTATAAGGAACAGCGAAAGCAAAAGAGCAACATAATGATGAAATCTGCTTAAAACAGCAATTAAGAAAAATAGTTATAAATAACTAAAAATTCAATACGATAATAAAAGGAAACGAACAGTAAACAGTTAATAAAAAGAAAAAAGGTAATTAAACACTTAAACTGTCCTAATAAACGAAAATTAGAAAAAAAAATCACTAAAACGGATCAAAACAAACTTAAATAAAAGAGAGGTACTACTGATTTAAAGATCTGCTTTTATCAGTGTCAGATACAGCAAATGGCACCTCTTCTCATTCAAACGTTAAAAACACCCCAAATTCCTGGATGGTTCGGACAAGTAGGAAAATTTTATTTTAAATAAACTTTAATTAAGTGTTACTGCAGGCTTTCCCACAGTAATAACTCAGAAAATATTGCAGCCTTTCCCACAGTAATAACTCAGAAAATATATCTAACATTACTTCCACTTTCAATTCTGTTGTTTGTAAACTATTGCTTCCTCATATTGCGTCCTTTTATATGTATATATATATATATATATATATATATATATATATATATATATATATATATATATATATATATATATATATATATATATATATATATATATAAAAATATATATATGTGTCTGTGTATGTGTGGGTGTGTATATATATGTATATTTATATATATACGTATATGTATATATGTATACATTGTATATATACACATGTGTATATACATATGTATGCATCATATATATACATATATTATATATATGCAGATTTGTGTCAATAAAATATGTGGTTATACAGAACGACGCCGACGGGACTGATTACATTAGTTAGGAACCAATACTGCTAATAGCCCAAAGAAAGTTTCCAAAAGTGTTGGAGAAACTTAAGTAAAGAGAAAATTCCTTGCCAATAACCCAGACCCCTTCAAAGGTAAAAAAGTAAACCAAAGTTAAAGCGAATGAAGGAATTTTAGTTATTTCTAAACCCAAATCTATTTTTTATAATTTGCCCACTTACTTTCATGGTTAGAATATAAGTAACAATTCCTTCTTGATTTTACCATCATCAGTTACTTTTATTATCATTGGTATCATTCGTATTCATTATTTTATACTTTTCTGTTATTAATTATTTTATGGTTCAAATACTATTGTCAATTATCTTTACTTATAATTATTGCAAAGTTTATTTCCATCAAGGTTCCTATGTTTGAAATGTTTTATGACGTTATTAGTTTTCAAATATTTCATTTCTATTTTTAAAATAAATGTTGCTGTCAGCCATTATTTATGAATTCAACATAGTCACATCAACTGCCAACACACTCAAGCACCCTTACTTATTTCTAGATGTCACATCTGAAACATATATCGTGCATTTCATACTATCAACTTCTAAGTCTGAAATCTTCTCACCACTATTTCTAAGCCCGACGAATTCCTGTTGCTAATTTACCCAAAAAACTTTTCATCAAGAATGCGTATCGTTTAAAATAATCTAAATCACTGCCGGTACTTTTTCATTTTAGATAATCTCAAGTGAAAAAAGACTCTTTAGTAATAAAGACCAGTAAACGTCAGGATATGAGAACATGAGAGGAGCCCCTTGAACTGAATAGAGACACATGAAGGGTCGAGAGCCTTATGAGTCGACTTAAGAGCCATGAAGTCATGGGGGATATTAACTGACATGATGCCTATGATGTGACATGACGCATGAAGTGAGAGGAGACTAAAGACGTGACAATAAGACCAAGGGAGGGACTATGGGATAAGTGAATTGAAAAGACACATGAAATGATATGAAGATCAGTGAAGTGGCATGACGATCAGTGAAATGACATGAAAATCAGTGAGGTGACATGAAGATCAGTGAAGTGACGTGATGATCAGTGAAGTGACGTGATGATCAGCGAAGTGGCATTAAGATCAGTGAAATGGCATGAAGATCAGTGAAGTGACGTGATGATCAGTGACGATCAATGAAATGACATGAAGATCAGTGAAGTGACGTGATGATCAGTGAGGTGACATGAAAATCAGTGAAATGACATGAAGATCAGTGAAGTGACATGACGATCAGTGAAATGACATGAAGATCAGTGAAGTGACGTGATGATCAGTGAGGTGACATGAAAATCAGTGAAATGATATGAAGATCAGTGAAGTGACATGACGATCAGTGAAATGACATGAAAATCAGTGAAGTGACATGTAGATCAGTGAATGACATGAAAATCAGTGAAGTGGCATGACGATCAGTGAGATGACATGAGGATTAGTGACAGGACGTGATTCAGTGAAGTGACATGAAGATCAACGATGTGAAATGAAAATCACTGAACTGACATGACGGTTAGTGAAGTGACTATGACACTATGAAATCACTAGAAGTCCAGGAAAGTGGTAAGATAACCAATGAAATAACAAAAACCCACGAAGTGATGAAATGATCACAGTAGTGAGGAAGAGGTCGTTGAAGTGAGAAAGAAATGAAGTGGCAAAAGATGCAAGATCATAAGTTAATGCAAATAAACTGAAAAAAAATTCCAGTGAAAAGGGCAAGAACTTAAAAGTGACTAGACTCATAGAAGGAGTGGGCCAAACTAATTTTTTTGACACAAATTCTCAACAGCGAATAATAATGAATTTGTTGCAACCGAAACAAATTCGTTTTCTTGAAGGGCGGTGCCTAGGTCACTAATTATTCTGAATAATGAAAAATACAACAATAGTTTATTATTCAAGGATAAAAAAAAAACATGCAAATGATTTCCTCAACATTAAAACGCTTTATCAAGTTTTCCAACAGAAAAAAAAACTTTATATTAAACTTTGAGACTGGGTTTTCCATTAATTTTTTCACCCGACGTAAAAGAAACTTTTCTACCTTTTCTTCGACTGTCCGCGACTCCTCAGCCTCACCGCTCCCCTTCCAGTAGAAAGAGAGAAAGAAATAAAGAAAAAGTCCTCCTGCTAAAGATGGCAGGATTTCACCGATACTTTGAGAGGAATTTGAAGGAAAACTTTATTGGCTTAAGATAAGAATCGCAGTGTCGTACGACTTTTTTTCTTCCCCTGCCTCCTTATCTCTTCCAGAGGGAAGCTTTTGATTATTTCATTACGACCGATGGCCTTAGGATGATATTTTAATGAGCTCCAAAAACCCCAGAAATTTTCGGGAAAAAAAGGGGAAAAGTTTGAAAAGCAGAAGTTTTTGGCCGGTGAATCTTTACGTATTACTTCCTAGATTTTTTCCCTTCTTTTTTTTATAATCGGGGAAAGAAGGTGGAGGAGGAGGAGGATGAGGAAGGGGTAGAGAGGGGACAGGGAAGCCAGAAGAGTATTAAGAGATTTTGTCTATAATCTTTCACTCAAGTTTGAGGGCTGGAGACTTTTTTTTTCTATTTTTATTTTTTTTTCTGTAGCAGTGACTAAAGTTTTGGGCGGACACTTTTCTTTGGGTCGCCGCTATCTCTTTCATACTAATATTCCGCTCCGATGAGAATGATATTCTTAGGAGAAGGCCACATTTTCTTAAAACTGAATTAATACACAAACATCCTTATTATCACTTTTGTAGTAAAATATCACAGGTAATCAAATCAACGCGTAACTCTGTTTTAGCAAAAGATTTGAAGCAAAGTTCAAACTCTGCTTTCTTTAAGTCTGTAAATTTAAAATCCAAAGAGTAAATGGTGCAACGAACATTCAGTTCGTATCTTTACGTTTCTCTCTCTCTCTCTCTCTCTGTGCCTTAGTCTATGTGTCTTCTCCTAAACTGCCTATGCCTGTAAGTCTTCTGCTCTCTCTCTCTCTCTCTCTCTCTCTCTCTCTCTCTCTCTCTCTCTCTCTCTCTGCCCTCAGGCGAAAACAATAACGCCTCAAGGCGTTACAAACCCTTTGATGAAGTGGGTCGTGGAAGGTCTGCTATTGACTCCCAATCCGTCAAAACATATTGTTTGTGAACCCAATTACGCTCGTAATTGGGTACTTGCGAGGAACTTTCTGACTATGAATGAGACGAGGAGAAAATAAGGAGAATTAGAACGTAAGAGTTGAAAAAGAGAAAGCAAATGACGTCAAGTGTTTAGTTTAGTCATATGGTTGGGAATAGTGAACTTGAAGGCGATGGCTTCTATCAGAAAGTAAGATAAAAAAGGTTACGACAGATGTTATATATATATATATATAAATATATATATATATATATATATATATATATATATATATATATATATATATATATATATATATATATCAAACTTTAAGCAGTTTCCCTAAAATGACGGGGAAGGATCCTAAAAACAATAAAGCAACTGTTACTGAAAATAACACTTTACTGTAGAATACTAGACAAACCTCCTGTGTACAAAACTTCCAGAACATAACATTTAATACAACGACACATTAGACCATCTGGAACACGATGAACCATCTACATAAAATGCACTCCTTACCTCATCTTGGATATTAAGGGCTTCTTTCGCGCCATCTATCCACCTCTTTCCGAACTGTTCCCCCCGCCCCATAAGTAGTAAATCTTCCAAACTCTACTCGCTTCCCCACCCCAAACCCCCACCTACGGTTCTTTATTTTTCGCATGCCCAAACCAACTCGGAACACTGATACATCGTTTCACCTATGCTAACCTGTCTACCATCTTTCCTCTCTACACAAATCTCTTCAAACGTGTTATATATTCGGTCTAAGTTTTCTTGTTTTAAATTTGATAAAAAAAACATTTCCAGTTTGTCATTTGGGAGAAAATCATCTCGTATAAGTATCTGCCAATTATGATGAACTTACTTTCAATACTCAAGACTTTCAATACTCAAGCGTCTTTTAATGAAGAGGCTTTTGATGAACGGGAAAATAAGGCTTGGTCTGACGATGAAGATTGACATGCATCATTCTAACCAATTTTTCAACATCAGAATGTCAGGAAACTCGTTATCTCAGCTATTAAAAGACCAAAGGGGGCGAGGTACGTCACAGGCAGGAATTCTGACTTAACAACTGATAATCTTGTGTCTATTTGCTGTTTCACTTTCATTTAATGGTTCATGAGAGCTGCTTTTAACTTGCGAAGGAGAATCCTCGCATCAACGTGTCTCTCTTAGTCACTCCGCAAGAAGCTACCGTCGTGCTCCTTCTCTCCTTAAGCAAGAAAATTACTTCACCTTATCATCCTCCTCCTCTCTCGTTCTACATCTGTACGAAATCTGTTCTCTCGCTCCTTCTTAAAGAAAGTTATCGCCTCTCTCTCTCTCTCTCTCTCCCCATTTGGGCTTTTCTGAGAAAGGCAAAGCCGGAATTAATGAACCCTTTACGATAGCCACCCTTCTAATCTTGCCTTCTTCCCTTATCCACTCGCCTATCAGTCGCTGCTACAACTCAAGAATATTCTTCTCCCAAAAGTCCTTTTATGGTTTATCAGTAGCGCTTTTCTACCCCCTGTCCTTTCTAAGTTCTCTTCCTTTTTAATAGGGACAGATACACCACTATCTTTTTCTACCTCTATACACACGTATACATACATATACATGTATATATATACATATTATGTATATCTATATATCTATCTATCTATCTATCTATCTATCTATATATATATATATATATATATATATATATATATATATATATATATATATATATATAATGCTACGAACTTCCGTAGAAACTAGTCCTAGGATCCCAGAGAACTATCACATGTCTAATCAACTGTTCTAGAAATCTTCCACTTTCCCGATATGAACATACAACCTTGAACTTTCTGCCCGCTAAGTCTAACCACAACGTTCACTTGAGAACCCATCGGCACGTCAAAGACTTCCCAACCTCGGCCAAGCTCAAAGGGGATGGAACGTTCTTACGAAATTGAGATCAACGACTTCACCAACTATATTCTGGGCCTTTAAACTATGTTTTATAACTCACGTAAGGGCATATTTCCTGTTTTTCCTGATCTTCGCTTTCTAATGGAAAGTTCTCAAAAGCAGCAAAAAAACTCGACTCTACAGAACCACGTACCTTTTACCTGTTACTCCTTACGCTCGTTTACTTTCAGCCATAGCCTTTATGAGGACAATTCCACTAGCTTCCTACTCGATTTCAAGCCCTGACAACTGTAAAAAAATGTAACAAAAAAATATATGTTTCTGCCTATCATTCGAAGTCTTCTGATGTTCTCCATTAGTGTTTTCGATTTTTTGTTGTTGCAAAACAGCTGGATCTAATGCAATACGATGATCGAAGATGTTCTTTACATATCAAATTTTTCGAGAAACAATAGATTCTTTGTAAATCATAATTTTCATATAAGAGTTAACAAATGTAAGGCCTCGAAGTATTTACAGGTAAGCCTACTGTACGCAGAAACTCAATGAACGGTATTATTACACAAACTAATTAAAATCAAAATGTACTTTCTGTGTCGTATACAGAATTAAATCAACACAGTCGCCAACAATACAGATTGTGTTGTTCCTCGATGTGAATAATCTTCATGGCACATGGCTCCTCTAGGCCTACTGTCTAATTGCTCCGCCTCTCAAATAATGATAAGTGCTTATACAGTAAACTAGCCTTTTTGTAGCCACAACTCCAGTTACAAATAAGTCCCAACACTAGGGCCATGCTGGACATTACCTTAACAGGGGCATTTATACCGGCTGTTTACTAGTCCTTACACACTCTTTCAACTGAATATAAGCCTACTGACATCTTAACGAGACAGTTGTACTCCCTTACTACTAGTTATTGTATCTGCTAGGCTACTCCTTGGCCCAAATTAGCCCTGTCCTCATTAAAAAGAATTTCCCCGACACTTCCCTAACAGGTAAAACTCTGTAATCGTGACATACCAAGCCGAGGTCATTAGAAGCCAAAATTAGGCTTAATCCTGTGATCTTCAGTCCTGCAAACGTCAGCTGATTGGTAGGCCTATCTTATTTTCCCTTTGCCAATTAGGACGGAGTTGTTCGCTAATCTTATTACAAAAGGATAAGACTAACTTCTTCACCCGAAATTCGAGTAGCATGAGAGAGAGAGAGAGAGAGAGAGAGAGAGAGAGAGAGAGAGAGAGAGAGAGAGAGAGAGAGAGAAATTTTGGTGTTTAGAAAGGCAATCTCCAATAAACTGACACTTTCTGAGTCTAAAAAATGACATGTAGCTCTATAAAAAATGTTATATTTGTGCTCCAATAACGGTCGGAAAACATTAGACAAAAAGAGAACGTTTTCCATCGAAGGTTCTCCAGTGTTTCATGAAAGCTGTCACATACCATCGACTTTATATTTACAACCGGTGATTTCGTTCACCAAATTGTGATCATTATAGTAAATTCGAAAGATGCCTGGGGACAGCCGTTGTTAAGACGGTGGCTCCAAAAGTTAAGTATACCTTAGTTTTACCAGACCACTGAGCTGATTAACAGCTCTCCTAGGACTGGCCCGAAGGATTAGATTTATTTTACGTGGCTAAGAACCAATTGGTTACTTAGCAACGGGACCTACAGCTTATTGTGGAATCCGAACCACATTACAGTATAGCGAGAATTGAATTTCTATCACCAGAAATAAATTCCTCTAACTCTTCATCAGCCGGCCGGGGAATCGAACTCCGGCCCAGCGAGTTCCAGTCCACAACTCAACCGACTCACCCAACAAAGAGCTAGGTGGCTCCAAAAGCGAGGATAATATAATTATAGCTAGAACTACTGAGAATTTTAAAAAATTAGCTTCTAAATGATTCTTCTAAAAAAATTACTATGACTACAATATTTAAAGCTAAATTCCTCGTTAGCACCAAGGCTGCACTTGAAAAGATTCCTAGTTATAACCGAAATCACAATGGTCAGCCCAAGGTGAGAAGTTAGGGACTACCCTCTGGAACATCTGAGAACCTTCTCAGACAAGGCTACAGAAACTTTCATAATTCATCCTATTAATCTTTTTTTCTTAGAAGTTTGACAATACCTATAAGAGTTAAGTTAGACAAAAATCGAATTAAACTTCTGTTTCTGAGAAGAAGAAGAAGCTGGACTGATGGTAATCAGTAACTTCTGCTGAGAGAGAGAGAGAGAGAGAGAGAGAGAGAGAGAGAGAGAGAGAGAGAATCAATAGGTTTTTAAACAAGCTTACGTCGCAAAAGCATTGGTCACAGACATGAAGAGAACTTAGTTACCAGTAACGAAAGAGGATCAAAACTATAAGAACAGAAGAAAAAAAAACATTTCGGAATTACAGATTTTAGGGACATTTGAATCTTTCAACATTTAAATCGATAGAGTTCTCTCTCTCTCTCTCTCTCTCTCTCTCTCTCTCTCTCTCTCTCTCTCTCTCTCTCTCGTTTAGGTCTTGTCACAGCAAAAAGAAAAGAAAATACGGTTGAAAATGACGAGCGCTGGCAACATTATGACGGGGAGCGTGGGAGGGTGAACGGTGCACTAAAAAGAGGCATTTCAAAGGATGTAAAAAAAACAAAAGTAACAATAATAATCCCGCCATGGGATTAAACAGAACCTCCCAGGACTTTACAATGGATAAAGCATGGTGTCAATGCCAAAATTAAAGAACCTGCTTTGGGAGAAAATGTGAAAACAGGAAACGCGATACTGAAAAATGTAACATTTCTAAAGTCTTACGTCAACGGCAAAGGATCACAACGACGCCGGAGAACCGAAAGATTGAGTAAACCTAACTACTTGTCATCTTCGATTGACAGCCTAATGCATAAATGTTGCCTCGCGTCCGCCAATGAAAGCTCAACATTTATAAGACCTCTCTAGCGCTGAGCCAATCAGCGCGGCCATTGCTCTTCCCCAGTTTTCCGTTCCAACGTTCCCCGACCAATCAATTTTCCCTCTTAGCGACCCAAGTATGCCATAAAGCGATGGCTATTTTGGATATTATTAGCCTGATTAAATGTAATATGACTACTTCGGATATCATTACCCTGATTACATGCGATGACAATTGTCAAAATGTGGAAAGAATAAAATGGCAATATTTTATACGGGTACAAATGCCAATACTTAACGGATTCCCATAATTTTATGAAGTAAAGCATGTACACATACGCAAAACAAACAAGCAAAAAATTATACCGTTACATCTCTCTCTCTCTCTCTCTCTCTCACAGAATTATATACATACATACATACACAAGCACACATACACACACTTATAATGTGTGTGTGTGTTTCTATTAAAGTCGATGGTATTATCAGACGAAAGGCTGAAAACGAAGCGCTCTCTATGGTGATAAAAATGTTAAAGGATTATTTGACGGGAGAAAGAAACTAAGAATAACAAAATAATCCACGCAAATAATACCACTGATTATATATATATATATATATATATATATATATATATATAAAATAAAAAATGATAATTTTGAAATTCAGAAAACCCTATATGCACATAGCCTCAGCGCAACATCCAGCTCCCAACAAGAATCAAATTAAAGATAACAACCAACATGTACACCTCATATATATATATATATATATATATATATATATATATATATATATATATATATATATATATATATATATATATATATAGCCTAAGTATTAATATATATATATATATATATATATAAATGTCCTTTAATATAGCCTAAGATTAAGCTCTGTCCTTTAATATCCAGTTCGCTCTACCGGAAATAATATATTTTCATATATGCTACCCGAAGGGGAATTTTGTAGTTGATGATAAGTTCGTCGTCTGGTGGGTTCGTGGTTCGAGCCCACCAGACGACGAACTTATTGTCAACTAAAAATTTCCCCTGCGGGTAACATATGAAAATATATTATTTCCGAGGTACAGCGAATTGGATATTAAAGGACATTTGTAGGTTAACGCTTGTATGGGAATCACGGTGATAAAATGAATAAAATATAAATTAATATAAATATATATATATATATATATATATATATATATATATATATATATATATATATATATATATATATATATATATATATATATATATATATTGTGTGTGTGTGATGCAACAAACGCCACAAGCAGGCACAAATACAGTATGCATCCGAATAGATCCTTAAAATATCCTTAACATTCTGTTCTCGTCCGTCGACAGGTTCACTGAAGCAACGAACAGTATGCTTCGATGAACTTTCAATGAAAGTACTAAGCTAAACTTTATTTCGTTCCCTCCGTATCGAATATTATGTTAAATTAAAATTCCTGTCGAACACTTCCTCTGTAGTTTTAAGAATCTAAACAGATGAAAGTTTAAGGGGCGGAGGGGGGGGGGGGTAAGTTAGTGGACGTCACAGTTGAACATGCATTTTCATATTATAGAGTACGCTCCATCATTTGACATACTTTATGCATTACAAAGCTAAAGCCACATTTCTATAAATATATATAGTGTATATATATACATGTGTATGTGTATAAATATATATATATATATATATATATATATATATATATATATATATATATATATATATATATATATATATATATATGTAGTTGTGAGTGTGTATAAGTCGTTTCTTTCATAATGTACAAAGCTGGACATATACTAATAAACTACTCGTCCTCTGATCTGACATACAGTATAAAGGTTCATATATCACAATTTTATCTGCTGCCATGTCAAGTACGCATAAGATAAATTCCGTCGAATTTCGTAAGTCGAATACACATACTGCATAAGCTAAATGTCCTTTTGCTTGACATGCATGGGAAATTACGTTACATTTGGTTCTACAAATCGAATACGCCGTTGAATCGGATATAAAAGGACTGTCTAAACTGCATTATACTTTTATCCTGTTTTTATTCTTTCTCACACATCAATTCTGCATTCTGGTAACATTTGCTCAGCAAGGTAATGGCCTTTTAGGATTGCCTTGTTTAAATGTGCTTGCAATAATAATAATAATAATAATAATAATAATAATAATAATAATAACAACAACTCTAGGAGCATTGGTAGAGCAATGCATGTCCACGCTCAACACCCGACACACTTTTCTATCAGAGCATTTTCTACTGATGAAATGCTGAAGAAAACACCACTGAGTGTTCTTGCAAAGTTAGGAAACTTCGACAGTTTTCTCGCAAGTAGATGTGCTTGCGAAACGCAAAGGATCCCATTGGCATCTATGATGGTCGTGGTCAAGTCACTAATCTTGATGGCATCTGAAAAAACTTCATTAGTGGAGAACTCATGCGAAACAGGCATTCTACTTCTTTGAGTTCTCAAGTAATGGCCGGGGTTGAAGCTGGCTACTAATTAACGGGATTTGGATATCATTTAAAGATTTCACATAATATAAAAGATAAAATAGAAAAAGGAAAGCGAACAATAACAGACAGACAGACAGACGAAAAAGACGGACGGACGAACCGATGGACAGCCACACGAAAATAATTTTCACCTTGTGGGAGGAGTTGTGATGACAGGGTGGGACATACAGACTGAAGGACGAACATACAAAAAAAAAAATGATGGACGGTTAGACAGTGGACAAACTGAAGGAAAGGGCAATTTCACATTTTGTTGGAATGAGATTTTAATAAGAAGAATAAATACTCGAAGAAGAACATGTCAGTTACACAACAGATATGAACAGAAACTAAAAACTAACAAAATAGTTTCCTTAAAAACGGAAATGGAGAAATGAAAACAAAAAACTGTAATTGGGTTCCTGAACAAATGAGCAACGATCAAATGAGCACCTGACTTTTAAGTTCCCGATGAACATTTGGCTAATTATTGAGGGGATACATAACTCTGTTATCATTCAATCGTTCGCACACAGTTCGACAGATACAGAATTCTCGCAATATTTTCTAATCACGATGATTTGCACTCATTAAACCATGATCTATTCTTTTCTAGAAACAACGAGACAAAGCAAAACCACAAGTGAGTCCCGAGCCACTCCTACCTCCTGTCTTCGCTTTCCGTAACCAAGGCTATACAATAAAGACCCACAGTCTGGCAGTCCAGCCTCTAGAGACTCCTAATATTTATCATATATATCCCGTGGACCCAACCAAACCCTCGATCGATCCTGTACTAGAAATGGCGAAACAAGGCAACACCACCATCCTGTACCCTTCCCACCCAAAGGAACCCGACTCCCCGACCCTAGAACAAGAGACACCCTTTCGCCCATTTCCCCCCTCTCCCCAAGTCCCTGGTCCCTTCAACGCCTCCTAGTCTTCATCAATAGGAACAGTATCCGGCCATCCAGCAATCCTTCTGGCCTGAGAGACGGCGAGGTCCTCCTGCTCTCTGGACGAGGAGGAATATAGAATTCTGCGGGTTTCCGTAACACCGATGACAAGCAGTGTAAGACCTCGATTAGTTGGGTGATTGGGGTGGCCGAGTGGTACTCCAAGTTTCCCCCAAGTAATTGTCAACAGCCAAAGTTATTGTGGAGGACGACCCTCAAGCTATAATTAAGGTTTAGGAGTGGGATAATGTTAGCGCCAACCCCCTCCTCCCCTACTTGCCACACACGCACACGACTGAGTTCTGAATCAAGATAATACGCAATCGACAAACTTCAGATATAAGAGAGAGAGAGAGAGAGAGAGAGAGAGAGAGAGAGAGAGAGAGAGAGCTAACAACAAACTCTTATAACATATCTCACTGATAAAACACTATCGTGCGTAGAAATCCTCGCTTGAAGATAAGAAAATTTATAAGCAAAGAGAAATGGCACATAAGGGGTCGAAATGGAAATCTTCAAACTAACACAATACGAATTACCTGGAGATAATGAGCTGATAATGAGATCTCCGCCGCCCCATTCCCCCCTTTCAACGACATCAAAAACTCCTCGATACCATAACTTGTGCACATTATTTCATCATCATGTAATCGAATGTATCCCACATATATAATATACATACATACATATATGTATGAAGGTATGTATATATATAAATATACATATATATACATACGTACATATATATATATTATATTATATATGTATATTAGTCACATTGCCCTCTTAACTTCTCGAATTCTTCGCGCTTTTTTGGATACGCTTGTCACTACAAAGCCTTAAGATCCGAGTGCAAGAAATATGAAGAAATTATAATATCCGGTAGCGGGAAACGAACCCGGGTCCCATAATCAGAACGAGGTCAGGTCGACAACGTGACCTCGTTGTGATTATGGGACCCAGGTTCGTTTCCGCACTACCGGACATCATAATTTCTTCATATGTCTTGCACTTGGATCTTAAGGCTTTGTAGTGACAAGCGCATCCAAAAGAGAGCGAAGAATCCGAGAAGTTAAGAGGGCATTGTGGCTTTTACAATTACATATGTATCTGGTAAAAAGTGACCAGTAGATTCTATACACACAAACACACCCACACACACACACACACACACACACACACACACACACACACACACATATATATATATATATATATATATATATATATATATATATATATATATATATATATATATATATAGGCAAATGCCAGGCTGCTAAGTAAAGGACAGAAAATCGAAAGGCCTAGCATCACTCCGTTGTTTCACTTTCCTCGTGGCATTTGCCTATTTGTATATTCATCACGTCCCATATTTTTCGTGATTCAGTTATACATACATACATACACTAATATATATATATATATATATATATATATATATATATATATATATATATATATATATATATATATTATATATATATATAACTATATTCAAAGATGAACCACAGATAAACTGTGTAGAAAATTTCCACCAAACACTTCTAGTTACGAGGGGTGGCTGCAGCAATTTCTACCCTTCCGGTATTTGAAAGACTTACATACTGCAAAAAGGTCTTTACAATTTCTCTAACTGGTAATTAAAGAAGTGATACGAAGATTTAAGTTTGTTCTTGCACTAAATTATGCCTTTAGCATAATAACCATGAATATGACAGTACTATGCCCTTACATTTATATATTCAAGCATATGTGGCCATTTGCATGAATATTTATACGTGAGTAAACATGTCAGCAACAGATATAGTGATTTATTTACTTTAATTCTTTAAAGCAGTGTCACAAACTATCGCGTTCCACCCGGAAACGTACTGAAATTCCTGGCATTTTTTCCTCCATAAATTTTTCGAGCTCAACCCAAAGCTTCGGGGAAAAGAATGAAGTGTCGCCACAACAACTATGGTCGCCGACCAGGGAGAACGCAATAAAATTTCGGGCGTTATTTCCTCCTAAATTTATTGGCACAATTACGCTTCCGGGACTCTGCACTTTTGATCTCAAAAGTTGCCTGTAGACGTGCATGAAAATAAATATCAACACATGAGTTAGCCTAAAAGATACAGCTGAAACGAAAAATTAAATGGAGTAAAACATTTTCTAAATTCACTCAAAAACCCTTGCGGTCAAAAGCGCTCTTCTTCTGGTGATGTTTCTGTTAAAGCGAATAATAATAATAATAATAATAATAATAATAATAATAATAATAATAATAATAATAATAATAATAATAATAATTTCCTGGTGCCTTGCATGTTAAAATTAGTGAAGTCTTCTCGAGGGAATTAGAAAAGCTTTAAGGATGTATATGTTGTGATTAAAGGAATTAGAACACCAGAATTTCCTCAGGAGTCACACCAGCACATTCCTGCTATTTCTAGCGTGTGCTGCTCAACACTGTACCGAGTAGCCAAGACCTTTTTATTTCTTTTTTCTATTTTGGCAGCGCGAGGCTTAAGATGTCAGAAACCCCGCTCGTGTGACACTGCCTGTAGAGAGCAAAAGATGCTTGGGCGTCCTACTTTGCCTAAGTCCTCATCCCTTCCGGATTATCTCGCCTGATAAAATAAAAACAACAGCAACGACGAGTGTATGGCAGTAATCCTAAACTTCAGTTACGAACTCAGTTTTTTTTTTTATGGGGGGGGGGGGGTTACAAACATTTACGGTTTTTTTTCATGTTTACTCGTGCTTTTAAAATTGAGCGGTGTGGCAGGTACAATGGCAACCACAAAAACAACCATAAGGGAACATCGTATCTTTGAACATGAGGAATACCAAGACATAGATTAAAATACATAAAAAAAGTTTAAGTGGAATAAAATCTATTACACTTGAGAGAGAGAGAGAGAGAGAGAGAGAGAGAGAGAGAGAGAGAGAGAGAGAGAGAGAGAGAGAGAGAAAATTGACAGTGGCAGGGGTTCTGATTTCAATATCTTTACACGCCTTGAATAAATCACTACCCTCCACATACCAAGACTTAAAACTTTCATTTTGCGGATCAGTTGGACAGCAGACTAACTGGCTTATAATTCACTGCTCCAACAACAACGGAATTTCTAAATACTTCTGTTCCCTTAAAGTCATAGTCACATAAAACTCACTTTGTCAAATAAGATATTCGATTGTACTAAACAACAAGATTCCACCCACCAATGAAGTGAAACCCCTTTTTCACTTTGTCATTTTTAGTATTTCACTAAATTCCATCCCAGAACCTGTAGTGGACAACATTGTTCCTCAATATTTGAATAAAATTCAGCCCCTCCAGTTTAAGGTTATTTAATCCATTTGTGCGAAATCCTGTCTCAATACTTCTGATTCTGTTAGATTTGAGTCTTCTCACTAGATAATTGATACATTCTATTAATAAAGCTTTGAAAATCTTGTGGTGTCCTGCTGATTGAAACAGCATCATCGGCATATTCTAAGTCTCTCATGTTTCTGTCGTTAGTGTAAATCTAAACATTCTCTTCCATCTCCGACTGTTTTTTGTTTATTATGAAACTTACGAGAAGGGTAAAGAACACAGATGAAATAACATTCCCTTGTAACATTTTGCTATTTACTACAAATTCAACCGACAAGATCCCATCAACATTTGCTTAGCAGTTACTTCGCTATGGAATATTTTCATAAGCTTTACATATTTGACAGGAATGCCATAGTGACACAAGACCTTCCATAATATGAGTCAGTGGACGCAGCCAAATGTATTCTCGTAATTAATAATACCAATAATAAAAAAAAGTCTAACAAGTAAAAAATGCGCCGAAAGCCACAGCCCGTGAAACTTTCAGCCACGGCCCGGTGGTGGCCTGTCCTATAGCGTTGCCAGACACACGATCATGGCTAACTTTAACCTTAAATAAAATAAAAACTACTGAGGCTAGAGAGCTGCAATTTGGTATGTTTGATGATTAGAGGGTGGGTGATCAACGTACCAATTTGCAGCCCTCTAGTCTCAGTAGTTTCTAAGACTTGAGGGCAGGCAGAAAACTAAAAACATACTGAATATTTTCACTACAGCTTAAGGAAGTGCAATGCCTCTACAGTTCCACATCAGCCAGGTCAGCTTTCTTTGGTACCTTAGCTATGATTTTCAATTCCCAATCATCAGGTTTTGTTTCCTATTTCAACTAAATTGCTCGCATTCCCATAACCAGGAGCTTCCCAAAGGTTCTTAAGCATTACAGGTTTCGTCAGTTTCTGGTAACTTGATTAGAGCATGAAAATAATTAAATTGAGATAAAAAAAAATATTTAGAAGAGCTTTGAGCTTCGAAACCGAATAAAGCTATTTAAAATTTCTGAAATATTAAGTCATATGATGAAATTTCTAGATACAGTACGCATAGCTATAAAAAATACAATAAAACTACGCTTCTACATTTCTGACGTCGCTCGTGATAATAAATTACTTGTTCATACTGAAAGAAATACCGAACCTCAAGGCTGTCATCAAAGACGATTTGAAAATTTGGTTTAAAAATGTTCAGTGCAGAAAATAATCTTAACTGATTTCAAGAGTGACGGCTAATGTTTAACTAAAGAGGAGAAACATTCTTAATCCAAGGCTGTTGTAAGAGAGAGAGAGAGAGAGAGAGAGAGAGAGAGAGAGAGAGAGAGAGAGAGAGAGAGAGAAATTTTTACCAGAAAAATGGCGGTATGCCTGTGTAAGACAGAATTATATTTGATAAACAAGCAAAAGTGACGGTTCATGAAAAAGCTCCCACAACTTCAAGACCTGTTTTTTTTCACCGTATTTCGACAGAATGCCATGAATCCCCAAACCTAAAATCTACAACACAGTAATGACCATGATCTAAAATGAAAAGAGAAAAGTCAAATTCCAATATATGGATCGCCCCTCATCGCTGGCCCTCTTCAAAATGAAAACTCAAAATTTGTTTCTGTAGATTTTAATTGAAAGAGTTCTTTAATTTCCGTATAACGAAGAACAAAGGATAAAAATACAGCAAAATTGTTTCGAATACTTAAAACAATCTTTATTTCAGCATCCTCAAAGCAAAAGTTTATAAAAATGCTTTAAAACACCATTAAACAAATAACGTATTCTATAGGATTGTATGTGTGCATGTTTGTGTGTGTCTATATATATATATATATATATATATATATATATATATATATATATATATATATATATATATATATATATATATATATATATATATATATATATATATATATATATATATATATATATATATATATATATATATATATATATATATATATATATATATATATATATATATATTATATAATCACTATCAATCTTCTCTGCGAGAAGAAAAGAGATAATGAAATGGTTTTCAATATGAAATATAAAAATGTAACAGCTGTTTTGAATATGAACGCCAACAGCCCTATTGTTTTCGTGCTGAGAAATAGAGAAACAAAACGTAGAGTTGGCAACTCGATTGAACCTTGATTTTTCTCACCAAGAAGCCGTTCCTCGAATAGACAGGGGGAAAAAAAAGTCAATGCCCCTGTTACCCTTTAACTGATGAATTATGGATGAATTCTCAGTGCAGAACACTTCCACAGCATCAGCGGCCTCACAAAAAAGCTCACTGGCAGCTTATCTATAAACTGAAATAGTTATTTAAAACAAAGCCAAAACCAGAGCAGGAACTAAAGATAACAGTAGAAATAGGTTACTGTGCTCTTAAATGGGGTAATCGAAACCTTGAAATTGCAGTGGAAAAGTATAGCAAGTCCCATACTCTGTGAAAAACGTGAAAACAGGATAGAGGCAACTGGCAGTATCATGAGAACAAATTTCAAGCTTTTGTACATGTAGGGAGTAAGAGAGGAGTATGTAATATGAGTCTTCATACTCCCTACCATAATGCAAAGTGGAAGACTGAGAGTATAAATTTGAAAATTTCTTCTTAATTTAATTTCATTCAATTAATTTCTGACTCTAGAAAATTCCAATAAAGAGAGAGAGAGAGAGAGAGAGAGAGAGAGAGAGAGAGAGATGGGAACGATTGCTAAACCAGTGATTTTCTCTGCTGTTATATCTACAAACAACCGATAACTAAAGTCACCGAGCTTCCTCATTTGGGGGAGGAGAAGGATAAAAAGAGGGCTAGAGAAAATTATTCTTACTTGCTCTTGATTCCAGTGTTTCCTTTCATACTCTCCCGTAACCTCTCCATTTCGTTGCCTTTGAACCTCTTTCACCCCAACACTTGTATACGCCTGCCTCCACCCTTCCCCCCCCACCACCACCACCAACCCCCTAACCCCATCACTACTACGCTCCTCTTTTTTCCCTTTCCTTCCCTACTCCCCCTCTTCTCCTTTTTCTTCTTCCTCCCTCTTGTCGACATCCTTTCATAAATAAAACAAAAGCATTGAATCCACGCATCGCTAAAGCTGAGTTGCTGCGGACAGTCATCTGTGTTTTAAGTTTCGGGAATCTCCAGAGAAGTTGAACCGCGACGCTGTTTTGCAATGCTTGCGCTCTTCGGGTGATGAGAAAGAGGAAAAAATAACACAGGAAGCGGGGATTTAGAAAGAAAGGCAAGCAGATGAGAGTGACTAGAGAGAAAAACTGAATCAGAATGGAAGAACTGTAAAGGAAACTTAATAACAGATGGATGATTCATGATAACAACAAATGGCTACACTCTAGTTGCATGTATTTTCTAGAGAGATATAATAAATTCGAAGTCGTTCCTGCTACGACAAAGTGAAGAATGATCAAGTTTCTTAGCATAAGGATGGGTTGATAAGCAGCCTAACTGAAACGGAAACGATTTACAATAATAACAAACATCAACAAATACAGTAAGTATGGGGATAAGGTTGTCTGGTAGGTTCGGTAAGGTAACATTATGCTATGTTCCCATCAGTTTCGTATCTTCTCTTCCAATCTATTGAATTTCCCATTTCCCCTAGAAATACATCAATTCCAAAAATGTGATTAAAGGCATGAGCAAATCATTAAAAGGTGACTGAAGGAAGACTGCACGATGAAAGAGTGATTATATGCAAAAGGGGATGACAGAAGCTATGCATACATAATAGACAAGTTAGAAAGGTTCTTCTTATAAATTTTTTCTATGGCTGCATCCTCGCATAGGTGTTTGCAAATAAAATACTCTCGAAAAGTACTAATACAGTCCCCAAAAACTGGGGGGGGGGTTTATGAGACATCAGTAGAAAAAACCAAAGAAAAAAAGTATTTGTAATTTAAAAACCTAGTATATTTCAGAAGTATATGAATACCAACTAAACAATCAATACCATCATCTTTAAAAAGAGAAAAATAATATTTAAGAAGAAAAATATAATCCAAAATAAAGGAAAACGTCCCCGGAGAAGAAAATCGATAACTAACTTCACTCACAATGTCGACTCCTTTTATGCCGCTTTTTCCTTTTAATATCTCTTTCTTTAACGATTTGAGCAGATTTTTAATTGGAAAAATAATCCGCCGGCGCAACGGCAGTTCATTGCTTTGCCCAAAAATAGATACATTTTAATTGAACATTCCCTACGAGTCGCCTTCTGTAGAAAAATCTCTGCAGTTCTTCAGCAAAGATATATCAACAGTGCCTTGTAGAACAGTGCTTTGATGCAGCGACGTAAAATACAATCATAAGTGAAAAATCCCTAACATTCCCGAATCTTTTTCTTAGGGTTATACTTTTGTTTGCGCATGTATGCATCGGGTTGTTGATATTTCTTTGTTTTTATTTTTACTCTATTAGTTTTGCTTTTCACTCTTCCCATAAAAGATAGTGAACACTTAAGGTCAGTACATTTGAACAACAACAATAATAATAATAATAATAATAATAATAATAATAATAATAATAATAATAATAATAATAATAATAATAATAATAATCCCAGGACAATTTTCAATCATCATTTCATGTTTCTGAAAACCGAAAAATTCCAAAGACAAGCAAACAAATGCATAATCCAGAATGAATAAAACACTTGCATAACAGAATCGATGGAAAACGTTAAATTACTTTATTCATTTAACTCCTGAAGTTTATCTTTGGGTAAAAAACAATGACGTCACTTTACTTATACTGTAAAAAGTTCATTTTGGGGAAATTTCATTGATGGAATTCCATTTCGTAGTATCTCTCTCTCTCTCTCTCTATTCTAAATTCCTTCCAATATACAGCAAGAAATGAACTCCATCCCGCAATCTCCACCCTCCCCCCCAACCACTCTCTCTTTTTCTTTGAGGCATCAGATGAAACTCTCTCCCTCTCTCTCTCTCTCTCTCTCTTTACCTTCACTTAGCAGCCACATAAATCATCATTATGAATCACTGAAGTATATATTACCATTCTATCTATAAATCTGCTCTTTGTCTTAGACCATGATAAATCAACACTTATCTATGATGCATCTTCCATTTCTGTGATTCATCGGATTGATTTTCAACGAAGAGAATTACCTCTACGATCCAATTCAGTTCTTTCAACAGTACAAAATACCTTTGACGATTCCTTCAAGATGCTTCAACGATCATACAGAATTATTTCCATGATAAGAATCGCTTCGACAATCCTAAAAAAAATTCTTTCGATAATGGAATTTTGTTTTCGTGATCCAACCTAATTCATTTAAATATTCTGCCGAATCTTTTGAACGATAATACATACTTTTAGAATCGATTCGAACTATATGGACGATATGAATCACTTTCAATACCCAAAAGAGTTTTTTCATTAGTGGGAATCATTTGAACCAACCTACTGAAATCATTTGAAACATACTACCTTCCGATTCTATTCTCTTCTTCAGACTATAGGAAACCTTTGTACGTTCCACCCAAAATATCATCTACGAAAAGGGTAACTTCAGCGATACTAATGAATGCAGTGATGGGTAAGAATGACCCTACGAGCCTTATGAAATCTTTCAAGGATAAGAATCACTTCAATGCGACTCCGATATCTTTCCGTTGAAAGAACCGTTTCTGTCCCAGCAATAAAAATGACTTCTCAGTAGTAACAATCCTGAATTATATAATGAAAATATTTTCACAAAAACATTCAAATCTGTGAGTTTTCTTATTATTTTCCCTACAATAATAAATTCTGCAACCTACAATTTGTCGTCAATCCACTTATATTATCTTAATTTTTTACGACCCAAATGAATTTCTCAGTGATAAGAACCCACTTCTGCTTAAATATCCTACTGGCATATCCCATTCTTTCCGCTGTATGATTTATTTCAGTCATAATACAATTCTTTACAAACTGATAAATCCTTACGGAAAATTTAGTGTTGTCTGACTATTCAAGAACTAAAAAAACTACTCCAGAACTAAAAATATGTGTTAAAGATTCTCAAGAAGATACTAATTGCATATAAAACTACTGAAAAACTAAATCATGACACAGAGGAGAAAGTTATTAAAAAAAAAAATTATCAGTGGCCATTAAATTGATCCAGACTAAGAGACTAGGCGAGGGCCAACAGAAAGGCCGCAAAAAAAAAAAAATTAATTAGGATGATGAGGTAATCACTGAGCAGTTTTTACTGATTGCACACAAGCAAACGCAAGCGTCTGCTAATGATGCTCTGGCCACATGTCTTGCACGTTTGTTGGCTCCGATCGGTGTACAGAAAAAAGAATGGAATATAAAACTTAGGCCAGAGGCCAAGCGCTGGGACCAATCAGGTCAATCATCGTTGGAAGGGAAACTGAGAGTAAAAAGGTTTTAAAGGTGTAACAGGAGGAGAATTCCAAAATTGCACTATGAAACGAGAGGGTGGAAAGTAGGATCGAAGAAAGAGAATATGAATAGAGGCACAGTGAAAGCAATGAAAGAGGTTGTAGCTCGGGGCCGAAAGGACGCTCCAAAGAACCTTAAGTAATGCCTACAGTGCACCGCGTACAGAAGGTGGAATCCCGAATGTCGATGCACTCTACTGACACGTTACATTCCAACGTCCAAGAGGAGCGAAGACAAAGTAAATATACTGGTGATGAAACAAGACGACAAGAATTTATCTAGGGATAGTTTATCAAGTATAATCCTGAACAGTCTTGGAATTCTTTTCCTGCTTCCGTTTTTTCATAACTTATACTTTTCCTTTTTCTGGTTTTGTTAAGTCCGGGGATTGATAAGGTAATTATGGTGCAGGTGACAATGGCCTCAGAATTAAAAAAGAAGAAGTATTTTTTATATCAAATCCTACGACCGGGAAACGTGTCACCGGAAACTTAATGATTATAAATATAGTACGAAAAATATGTCCTAGAATTTTTTCACGAAATCTGATATTTACCGAAAATAGCTTCCCCCATAAAATCCGAGAGAAAAATATTGGAGGAAAGTTTTCACAGAATCAAGGGCACAAAAACATTCATCACAAATTATCCGTAATCCTAAACTGTTCCGAAAATGAAAACAAATCATGATGAAAAGAAAAAAAAAAATGGCAACACAGCAAAAAAAAGAGAGGTTAATATACAGATACCATGAATGAAGTCACAATCATATTGGTCTTTAATGCCAAAAATGCATTGCATAATATTAAGTTTGGTAATGAATTAAAATCTTAATAAAAATGTACTCACCAAACAATATTTATTCTATTCAAACACATATTCTCTTCATACAGACAAGATAAACGTCGACGAGACAGAGCCTAAAATATAAATTACACGTTTATCATTCATAAATAAATACTAAAAAATTTTAATGTTTCGTTTTTCAGTGGTTGGAAGGTCTTGAAGAAAATTCTTTTCACCTTTCACTTTTGTTCCCCTCTGGCATGGGAGAGGCAAAAGCATCTGGGCATCCCAAGCCAATATTAGAAAAAGGATACGGCTGCCATAGTCCTTTAAAATAAGGACGGAAGCCAAAAGGTGCGGGGAATGATTACAGTGTGAATGAAGTATTTAACATGCTTTCTTTGACTTCATTGTTGCTGCAAACCGAATATGTAAGAACGGCATTATCATGATTTGAAAGAGAATAACCGTTAGTATGGTCTGGGATCTAGAATTAAGTTGATAAGTCAAGGCCATAAAATCTGACGGTCATCGGAATAGTAGTTCTAGAGAAATCCCCTGAAAAGGGAAACAACATGGAAAATAAATCACACTAAAAATGAACTTATGCTAAAAAATAAAATACACTGGAAAAAGATTCACACTGAAATACCTATCACGCTGAAAAAGACTTCACGTTCGAGAGAAACCACACAAAAAGAAAACAAACCGTGGTGAAAGAAAAAAACTGGCCAAAAACAAAGTCACGCTCCGAAGAAATCATGGCGAAAGATGAAACGCTCCTGAAAAGAAATCAAGTTGAAAGAAATCACGCTGTAAAAGAAATCATGTAGAAAGAAAAATGGCGTCGGGGTTCAGGCTACACTTGATATTCCAATCGACGGCCGAATGAGCACTTTTGGTGACGCTTGCTTTCCTTTCTAAAAGAACGTTTTTCGCCCGAGCTATATTTCATCTTTCACAATATACGAAGTTCTATTTGTATTTTCGAGGCATATTTATTTCCTTATACGAATCTTAACATTTACTCAATTATTTGAGTAAATGCCTGGTTAAAATTGGAACAATGCAAGTTTAAGAAAGTTGGACGACTAAGGGTGAAAAGACCAAAAGAATAGCGAATGGAAAGTAAGGTAGAAAGCCTTGCACAGGGGAGGGGGATCATGTCAAAGAACAATTAAAACCGCGTAAGCAATATGGTCAGTTCGGGGTAGTCCTTTCAAAACAGTACTGTGTCTGCCACGGATTACTCATATTAAAAGTCAGGTTTACAATATTAATTTCCCTTTTATTTTTGAAACCTATTGCAGTGAATTTAATAATTCAGATACGGATTTTTGGTACCTGGAATATTTTCGCACTGTTCAAATCTATCCTCGGTACGTCGAGTTTTACAGCAAATAATACATCGTTTGGGTACAAAACTCTTTACTGTAATGAAAGTTCGCAGGAGTTTATTTTTGAGAGAGGGGAAAGAAAGCCGAAACACGTATATGTATGAAAATGTGCCTTTACTCTTTAGAGAGAGAGAGAGAGAGAGAGAGAGAGAGAGAGAGAGAGAGAGAGAGAGAGAGAGAGAGAGAGAAAAATTAATCACCAAAGCGATGCATAATGTTCAACAAACCAAAAATCTTAATTAGCCCTTGTACCTACAGCGACGCTAATGCTATTTGAAACTTGAAAACTCAAGTGGCAATTTTTCGGTAATGAGCTGGAGCAGGTGCATTCCTTAATTACTTCCAAGAGCACGTGCATTAATGACATGTAATCAGGCTTTTCGAACGGCAATGCACCTGAGGATGGTTCCTCATTATTAGGCATATGGGGGCGCTGAAGTGGATATCAAGAGCTTCGTCCTACAATTATGCACCTGAAAATAAGTGAAATATTTAAAAAAGAGGTCGTTGTCTTTCGTAATGCGATTGCACTACACGACTCACATGCAAAACCCCTCGATTCTCTCCTTTTGCGTAACACCCGTCAAGAATACATTAATCCTCACGTAACTACGATCTCATTTTCTATTTCAACGGACCAGCAATTTTTTGCTAGAGGCGAGTCTATTGTTCAAGGGCGCTTTTTGCCTTTTACATGAAGGAATCTGACGCCTCTCATTACTGCATCCATCCAGTATTTTACAGAGTTACTCAGCCCATACCTTCTATATGCATGCGACTCACTACATTCGACTTAACTCCAGTTAATTCTCAGCTTAGGTCAACAAAGGTACTCTGGCTTTTACAGGAAGCTGCGTCTAAATCACTTTCACCAATCAGGGACTGAACTCAGGGTTAGTTATAGACATGCATATAATCAATATTCCGTTCCCTGTACCGCAGGCAGTTCGAACACTCGTGGGGGTGTGTGAGGCTGGCATCCTCACTCAAAAATTAGTTGTTGAATATAATACAGCTACACAAACATATATATGTATATATAATATATTATAATATATATATTGTTATATATACAGTAATATATATATATATATATATATATATATATATATATTGTTATATATACAGTATATATATATATATATATATATATATATATATATATATTTATATATATATTATATATATTTTTATATATACAGTAATATATATATATATATATATATATATATGTGTGTGTGTGTGTGTGTGTGTGTGTGTGTGCACTGCACACATGCGAGGCCTCACGGTTATCAAATTCCCAAGCTGTCACTACGACCACCCATATTGCAACGCGCAATTCCCAAAAGCAGCGCGGAATCGTTCATCTTCGGCGACTTCGCAAACACCGGCCGACGTCTTTCCATCGGGGCGGAAATGATAACAGACACGGAGAGCAATAACGCTCAGGCGGCCAAATAACACTTAATAGTAGTTGGATCCAAATAATTGGTTGGAACAACACTCGTCTCCGTCCAGAATCTGATCGCACTACAAGAGGTCCTGCCGAGCGGCAGAAGTTTAACTAATTATACTAGCGAGCGTGTGTAACTTTCCTCCTTATACCCTCTGCCTCATCCTGCCTCCCCTCCACGCCACCTCCGCCCCCGCCGCCCCCCAGGTGACATCTGATGTTTACTATAACTGAATGGCAAAGTTTAAGGCGAATGCTAAATGTCAAAAGTTATTACAGAAGCTCTGAGAACGACGCGGTTCGCTCTCCTGTTTACAATGATAATTTCATAATTGATATTACAAACATCGTACAATTACTGCTACAGCTGCTTCGATAATATATACAAAGAGCTAAGGAAGATTATGTGTGTGTGTGTGTGTGTGTGTGTGTGTGTGTGTATTATACATATATATAAACATATATATGAATATATAAATATATACATATACATGTCTATATATACGTGTGTGTGTGTGCGCGAGATTCTTTTTATACGCAAAAATTAATCCATAGATAACCCCCTCAATGTCGAATTCACTGTACCTGGAGTATAATAAACGACGAGTGCACCAGCTCAGCCAGGATTCGAACCTATGCCTTTTGAGTCTGATGCAGAGGAAACAGGTTCGAATCCTTGGCAGGTTAGATGAATTCGCCAATCATGATTTCCCCTGGATGTTAGTTATCCTAAATGCACTGATAATTCAAAATCAATGTAGTATCTGTTGTTTAATGTTTGTGAGCATGAGAAAGTTTCGTTTGTTTGTGACCAAACTAATCATATACAGATAGGTGTTAAAAGCTTGGAAATCAACTATCATGGTGGAGGTGGGATGATTCCAAGTAGAGAGACTGAATTCAATAAAACTATGTACAGCTAAATGAAATAAACTAATATCTATCTTGATATCCATATAGATAAGTACTTGTGTCCTTGGCATCAAACCCAAAAGAATTTGATATTAAGGGGGGTATTTGTGGCATAACATTTGTAAGTGTAGAAACGTTACATGTATACATGTGATAAAACTATCATAATCAGCCAAGTGTTACAAACATAGCAATTAGCTGTCACTGAAGACTTGTACAGCAGAATTGAAAATACCACATGTCTTCTTGACAGCAGACTGGATACGTCTGAGTTTCCTCCGTTTCATACCCAAAAGCTTAGGTTCGAATCCCGGCCACACCGTTATCATATAATAATTCCCTTTGTTCTGTAAATTATACGAAGGATGGCGAATTCGATATTAGGGGGTTTTTGCGCCTGGCTTATTATAACTATCTCTGTCTGCAAATATATTATTTATAAATACACACATAAATATACAGTGGCTTCAGAATGGCGGAATAATCCAATTCTCACGTCCTTTACAGCTTCCGGTTTCAAGCTGGACTGACTGGTGACCAGTAGACTGGGTTCGAACCATATAATTTTGATGCGAGGTACGTATTGTACCAAGTAGCATCCTCTAATTTATCTCTCTCCCTCTCTCTCAGACACACACACGCATTTTATGTATGTATACATACATACATACATACATACATACACATATGTGTACATTCTCTATGAAATTACACTTCTTTTGATAATGAACTAAAAGCATTTTCCACAACGATCTTTCACATCAGAATCAAAACTAGCCTAAAAAAAAAAAAGGTGGCTATAATGCTCATCACAAACACTCGAACAAGGAAATGAACGAACACTCATTTATTACTTTGCCACGAGTAATGAACTCAATATTGGCAATGGAACAACCGCTAAAAAGTACAAAAAATGGCAAATGAAAACAACCAATTAATAATTTGTCTGCGTCTCGCTCTAATATCCCAAGCCGAACATGTTGTGTTACCGAAACACGACGAAACATTTCACTAAATTGACTTTGGCTATTATTAGCTAATGTGTCGACAATTAATAATTGCCGTTATGATTGATGCACTATAAAACTCATAATGACAATTACGACCTGGGAATCACAAGCCATTATTCAAGCAAATGTTAATATAAATGCGACTGACAAAGCTGCATTATGTAAAACGTTTGAAAAAATTTCTGGTCACGACAAATTACTGAAAGATACTTAGATAAAACATGCACGAGCAAAGATAGACACACAGACAGACGGACAGACACTCAGACAAAATAAATAAATATAAATATACAATTATATACATTATATATATATATATATATATATATATATATATATATATATATATATATATATATATATATATATATATATATAAAACAGGCAGCAGTGTTTTTCTGACACGCAAAAAAATGCAGACCGTCCATTCCACGTCTTTCCCTGCTCACAGCATAACAAGGACTTGCCTGCCATATGCCCCTGAATGATAAAAGTTGAGGAACAAAGTTCCGTCAGTGAGCAATGAGAAGAGAAGTTGGGGATTCATAAAAGAAAAAAAAAAGTCCTCTACCCACAGGAGTGACACAAAGGAAGGAAGTGATGACTGGTTTTCTTAAGCGTCCTGTTATGTAATGTTACTATTTTACTGAAGGCATATTAGATTCTAAGGTTATGTTGTCCGCTACACCATGTGGTCAGGAGATGTACAGAACTGGAGAAGTCGTGCTCGCAAATGTATCGCTGGTAATATTCGGGCAAGTACTCTATTCTCTTCTGATGCTATCGTTACATTCGTAACTTTGCTGTTTTAAATATTACAATGTACTCAGTCATTACATTCGTAAATGCTCTATTAGGTATTCCAAAGAACGTACAAGTCTGTTTGCCTATATGTGTGTGATGGCGTCACAACCACAATTGTACTGATTTTTAGTATTAAAGGTACATGCGTTTTCACATCACTTTTGAAAATACAGTTCTCAAACTATTTAAAAGAAATACTCTCTCTCTCTCTCTCTCTCTCTCTCTCTCTCTCTCTCTCTCTCTCTCTCTCTCTCTCTCTCTGCGCAGTTTTACTAAAAATATAAGGCAAAAATACCAAGGAGGTCTCAATTCAGAAGTCAAGCATGACGAAAGGTGACCTTGACGAAACAAGCCCTTACGACAACATCGAGGCGTCAAGGCCACGCTAGGCAGCAGAAGAATTCGTGAGAAGTGGGCCTGTCAATGAGCACAGTGAATACCTTCGTCAAAATAGTTCTTACATGAAAACAGCTCTTGTGAGATAAGAGTTGTGAAATTAGTCTGTCCGTGGAATTTTTATTTTTCAGAACAACATTGTAAAGAAAGATTTCTTTGTGGTATCAGAGGAAGATCTTCTGTGAATAGTTAAGGAGAAGATTCTAAGAGTAAAGGCCTAGATTTTTGTAAGTGGCTTCTTTGGAATAGGCTTTTTGTGAATAAGTCAGGTCTAAAGTGAGAGGATTCCGAAGAAGAGCATTAATATAAAAAACTTGGGAGTGCTACATTATCTCTGATCAGTCTCATATCACTTGGTATTAACAGCTTCTGATGAACAGTTTTAAATCATTTGTTTCATAGAATGGTTTGTGAATGGCTTTTCGGTAACAACTCTACAGAGAATAGCGCTGTCAGGGAATTACCCTTGCACAATGATTTTAAAGTGGTCCCAAATGAAGAGTAGCGGTCTGTCCATTGCTATCATTGCTGTAATATTCTTTATTTTTTTATGCCTTCCAAAACTCACTTGATCTGGCGACTGTTTTTATTTTAAGCTACCATGTGGTAATTCTTTCAAGGTGAATGAGAAAGTGTAACAATTAACCTGTTATTATTAATATTACTGCAGTAATACGTTCGCGATTGGACAGGTGACCGCCAAGCAAAACCCTATACTTGAACACCCATGAAACATCAACCCTTAAATACTTGCTGAAAACCGTTAAGGAGGAAAAATGGGTGTGGTTATCTTCATTGTTATTTTTCCTGATGAACACCTATGTTTACAGAAGAAGCCACCTTCCCACATATAAGTCTAGACATCATGGCCACAATGTAAAAAAAAAAAAACATAAGAAGACTAGAACTGAATATATACTACAATAAAATGCTGCATTTAGAGAATTCGCCACTGGACTTGTAACTTACGCACACCAAGAAACTTAAGAACCAGACCCTTGAAGGTAGGCGCGAAGGGCGATGGGTCACAATAAGGTCGAGTAAGTAAAACACTTCCAACGCTACATGCCGACTCACCTGTGAAAGATAGAAAGAGCAAAAATTAAAATATTTGTTTATTAAAAAGTCGAATAACAAACCAACAAAGAAAGTATAAGGAGAATCTGTGACGTTACATTGATGTAAAAAGAACATATTACAAAGCAAAAAAATTATAAAATCATTTCTGGAGCCAGATTAATGAAAATAAATGTATGTGCATAGAACTCCTGGCCTTGTTTTCCCAAAGCTTCATTTAATATTTGTTATGCAAATAAGATTACATGGGGGATATTTTTCCCGAGCATAGTTTAATGTCAATTAAAAAGCAAAGGAAACAAGAATAAATATCTTCATATTCCAATAAAAGTTTTTATTTAAAACTATGATCGTACTTGAAAAAAAGAGAAGTATTAAAATGAGCTAAGATAAAATACAACATTCATTACCAGGTTATATAACTTCCATAAACCTAAATGGAAAGTTTTATCTTGGTATAAAACGAACAGATATACTGTATATAGGATGCACAACACACACACACACACACACACACACACACACACACATATATATATATATATATATATATATATATATATATACAGTATGTATATATATATATATATATATATATATATATATATATATATATATATATATATATATATATATATATATATATATATATATATATCATCGCCTCAATGATGTGGAAAAAAGGAGCCCTTCGTTGGCTGAGTCGGTTGAGCTTCAGACTGTCACTCGATGGGCCGGAGTTCAATTCCCCCGGCCGGCTGATGAAGAGTTAGAGGAATTTATTTCTGGTGATAGAAATTCATTTCTCGCTATAATGTGGTTCGGATTCCACAATAAGCTGTAGGTCCCATTGCTAAGTAACCAATTGGTTCTTAGCCACGTAAAATAAGTCTAATCCTTCGGGCCAGCCCTAGAAGAGCTGTTAATCAGCTCAGTGGTCTGGTAAAACTAAGGTATACTTAACTTATGTGTGACACAAAGGTTGATTTGATTCATACATTTTAGGCTGTCAAGCCAAGAACAGCGGCACTTCCGGCCATTCAGAGTAAAATGCAGTGAAAAGAGGAAGTTGGAGTGGTTGTAGATAAAGATTAAAAGAGATCCAGAAATTAAAGGAGTGGAACTGGAAGAAAACCTCACATGTGCAATAAGAAGTCATTGTTAGAGAGGCTGGACAAAAAGACTGAAGGGAGGGAGCGGGAACAGTGGTAAATTCTGGCAGTGACTTCAAATAATTTCCCTTCCGAGACGTCATTTATAACTCTTTCCTGCCATTAGACTTCTAATACTCTCTTTAAAGCCTTATTCTCAAATCGACAAATCTTTTATAGTTTCGCTGTCACACCATGATTCATGTCAGTATACTTTTATAGGTCGTACCAGACTTACATATAATCCTAATTCCGTATGCAGATTCAATCTACATACTTTAACCTTATTCAGCCCGCCCACTGTTTGCCTTTTTGTAGTCTAACACTAAATTCTATTTCAGAAGAATTTGTACTGGACTTGACTGTTCCTAAATATCCATCTAATGTTATTTCGTCCCTTTTATTCATACTCTTTCCTTATTACTTCTAATTTTCATTGGTTATTTTGACACACACATACATACATACACATATAATGTATGTACATACATTCATGTGCATGACAAGTATTCATCAAGACTGTGCTTATTTCCATCACCAATTCTATAATCCCCCCAAAAATATAATACAATATATATATATATATATATATATATATATATATATATATATATATATATATATATATATATATATATATATATATATATATATATATATATATATATATATATAAAGATTAGCGAAACTGAATAAATGATATTGGACGCAACCTTAACATTAGGGACCTTTTCGGAAAACTGCTAATATACGATCAATGTGAACTTAAAACTTGTATTGGAGTAAAATGAGATATCAGTTTTTAGAACTCTGTGCATAGCTCCTACTGAACCAACCTGTGTAGAAACAGGCTTATTATGACCGATAACTGAAGGACTTTGTCCATTTGAAGTTCAGTTAATTACAATACCACCTCAGGCTGAAATTCAAATAGAATGTTAAGCAACGTATTTTTCTTCATATACATACATACATACATACATACATACATATATATATATATATATATATATATATATATATATATATATATATATATATATATATATATATATATATATATATATATATATATATATATATATATATATATATATATATATATATATATAATATATACATACACACACACACACACCACTTTACAGATAAGCACTGTGGTTACTGAACATTTGTTTCACTTACAATTATCTTTCAAGACGATGACGTTGGGAAATTAGATATACTGTAAAGTGATTTCATCAAATGTGATTGAGAAACTTCTCCAAGAAAATAATTACTGATATTCCTTGTTTAATTTATTTATCCTAAAAGTATATTGTATTCATAAATACATACATACATACACACACACACACACACACACACACACATATATATATATATATATATATATATATATATATATATATATATATATATATACTATACGAATTTAAATACATACATAACATAAGAAAAGTAACGTTTACAAGGAGACCTCCAAGGATCAACAAAATATTTATATTAATACACAGCTTATATAATAATAATAATAATAATAATAATAATAATAATAATAATAATAATAATAATAATAATAATAATAATAATAAAACTGTTCGGACGTTATAAAAGGAATTAGTGTAAATCTGGCCAGAACATTAGCCTCACTCAGGTGGCTCTTGCGCCCCATCATGACCCAGTTTTATTATGGCAAGTCACAAAATTTCATCATATATATATTTTTTTCTTGCTTAAACAAGCCGGGGCATTCACTCTATGTTCAACCACTGCTTGGTATCATGAAAAATCTGGCTGAGATACGATATTTAACAATATCTCTACTTAAACATTAATAAAATGTCAGATATATTACACAATTCTCTACAATTAAGGGATAAAAAACTAATAAAAAAAAGGTCCTGTCACCGAACAACAATCCTTGTGAAAACTACGAAAGAATTTCGGCGATTTTGCCCTTCGCCATCAATAGTAAAAAAAATCACTTATGAATGGAATAATATCTCAATCCTCGAGGCGTAGAGGGCTCCGCTATCGTGTCCCTTTTCTGAACAATACAGGAAGAATTCGACAACTCCAGCTTCGTGGAAACTTTCCTATCTCTTTTCTTTCCTTTAGGGGTAGTACTTGCTCTTCTGGAAGGCAACACGGAAATCGCAAGAGTTAAGATACCTTGTTACTATCAAGCTGGAAAATTGATGGCCTATTTGCGTAAATTACACACACCCACACACACACACACACACACACACACACACACACACACACACACACATATATATATATATATATATATATATATATATATATATATATATATATATATATATATATATATATGTATATGTATGTATGTATATAAAACAGTTCTCCCTAACAAGGGATGGCTCCAAAGAAATAAACGGTAACTTGCAAAATTATACTTTAACCTCTAAACTGTGTGAAACTTCTAAGCAGGAAACTTCCACATTATTCGCAGTACATAGCCTAAAACCCGTTCTATCCCGCGCTGCATCTTTAGGCCCGTCCATCCAATAGACCTTTTATGCCACTTATTCTTCCTCTAGCTGCTTCCCAATCAAGCTCTCTTTTCACGAAACTAACCTCACCGTTACCTGCCTTGCTACACTAAATCTGACTCACCTCTTCTCTCATCTTACCATCATCCATTATATTTACTCCTAGATACCTTCAAGAATCAACACTTCCACTCTTCTGACAACATCAAAATCCACTGCATCATCTTGCTCACATTCCACTCAGCTCTTACTTCTTGCAAATTATTATTTTTTTATATATGTCTTCATTGTCTACAGTACTGCATCATCTGCAAACACCAAACAGTCAGTACTCATCCACTACTCATTTCTTTTCCCAGGTCTAATTTCTTTTCTCGGACTTTCTGCACCACTCTATCCATATAGATATTCAAACAGCCTAAAACCAACTTCCGCGCCAAACCAGTCACTCCTTTCACATCAAACCAGTCACTCTCCTGTTTACTCATTCTAACTCCAACTTTGCCTTAGTTATAAAAGCTTACTTCCAAAAGTTCTCTTCTATGCGTACGAGTACATCCTTTGCACCCTCGACATTACCTATTTCAAACTTCTCAAGTCACTGTTTCAAAACAAGCACTTTAGCCATGCACCCCTTCTCTATCTAAACGCACACTGCCCTTCCCCTGAAAACCTTCTGTCATGTGTCTTACCTTCTCAATCAAAATCCTACCATACTTAGCAGTGCTATAGCCCTATACTACCAGCGATACCTTTATAGAACGGAACAATTATTCCTCACCTATTTGTCGAGAACCTTTCCTTTAACTAGACAAACCTTACAAAACCATTGCCAGGCACTCACTCGCCCTATCATCACCATACTTCAGCATCTCGCTTGTAACTGTATCAACTCCAGGGCTCTTTCCAATGCTTCCACCTCTCTCTCAGCTACCATCCTCTTTGTCCTCAAGAGTCGTTCACATATATATACTGTATTTTCGAACTTACACTAACACCTCCCTTCAGTGACCGAGTATGGTATTCACTTTAGACCACATCTCTCTAGTCGTATCTTTCATTATGAGATCCATTATTCGTTAACATTTTTCTCTGAATTTACTTGATCACATAGCAACGTATTTTTCCCTTTATATCTTGCATACAGTTAATATTACAAAAGACACTAGCAGCAAAAATGATACAAATAAAGGCCATTTTAAATACGAAACGTGATACACAACATCCGTGACGAATATCCGCCAACCCTTCCCTAAAAAGGGTAAAACAAGACAGGAAACATTATTAAACATACAAAAAAACATTACATAACCCAAAAACACGTAGACATCGCTGCCATATGGAATGTACTTCCAATACAGCGAGATATAAATAAATTTTGACATTGCATATGTTACCATATAAAATTTTAGTTAGGATTATTTTATTCATTATTTAAGGTTTACTAGTGTGCTTTATAGTCATGGTTATCACACCAAAAATATAACCACTATATATAATTATCATTAAACCAGTAAAATCATTAGTAGCTGAAATACCAACCATATGAGAGCATTGCCTTATGAAGGGCGATTCGACTCCCAGTTTCATAACATCAATTTGGACCTGGATTGGACGGGTATTCCGTAACACAAAAGTTTCTCAGCTACCCACGGGGTATGATTGAGAAACGAAGGATGCCCTATATAATACCACAAGTCTTACGCCACCCCAATGTGCAACAGGTAACTAGAGCGGCTATGATGTGAGCGGTTCTTTTCGGCATCCACTTTCCTGTACTTGCACAATTGAGGGTGTCTCTCTCTCTCTCTCTCTCTCTCCAGATAATTAAGTTTTGATGAGTATTAGTACAGATCTGACGATCTGTCAACATTTAAACGAACTCGCCCATTACTAAATTACTTACTGTTTACCAAGCAGATTAGCCGATTTACAAAAATGACAGAAATTTAGTGCCGGGAAGCTTGTGAATTAGCATCTGACTACTCTGATGCGTCACTTGATAGTTTATACTCTTCACTAAGAGAGAGAGAGAGAGAGAGAGAGAGAGAGAGAGAGAGAGAGAGAGAGAAACAACTTACCATCAACAAGGCAACTGAAGTTGACAACTCACTTCGAATGAGGTTTAATGGCCTTGGTTTATTCAAGGAAACTTTAAACACATAGTTATATCATTAGCAGCTAATGGCTTCTAGGACTGGAGACGATCAATTATTCTGAAGACTGTTATCAATTGCTCTCGTTGCGAAAATTACCATACCGTCACGAAGACTTGCTTACATGCAAAAAGAATGCTAAGCAGCATCAAAGGCTATTATACGTATATATTACATAACAGCCAAGCATGCTTTTATTCAAGTTCAAAAAGACTGCTGGGCAATTCAGAAAGTCGAAAGGAAGTCACGAAGACTCATGCCGCAGTCACGCAGACATATTACAGTATAACTGTCAGAAAAGAGCGTCACCCGTCAGTTAGACAAGAAGTTACAAAGACTTTGGTAAACTATCAATAAGATTCTAAAAGCTTCATTTGCTGAATGTTACAAAAAGTGACATACTTCCTTCATTTGTAGCTTACACATGGTTGTTCAAAGCCAACAAAAGATGTTAGATTACAAAAACAGACCATTTCGGACTTTGTCTGGTCAAGCAATCAATCAGCGTTGAGACAAGAGATATAAAAGCGATTGAGCTTCTGCTGTAGATTGTACAGTAATGGCGTAGGAAAGAAGGAAAAATAAACTACAAACAATATTAAAGGAATCGGAAGAAAAACAACGATATATATATATATATATATATATATATATATATATATATATATATATATATATATTTATATATACATATATATATACATAAATACATACATACATATATAAATATATGTAAAATACATATATACATATATATACTGTAAATATATATATATATATATATATATATATATATATATATATATATATATATATATATATATATATATATATATATATATATATTCATATACGAATAAAGGACAAACGAAGAAACAGAATGCTAAACTGTAACAATCCTTCGCTCATACAATGCATTTCATGCATTTCTCCCTCTCGATTACCTCTGAATGCAAACAGCTGGTATGGGAGTGGGTGACAGGTGCCAATTGCTCCCAAAGCTTCACATGAGAGGAGGGTTCAGCTTTGGAGTCGTGCAAGTTGTTCGACGCAAGTCTCTCTCTTTCTGTCTCTCTCTCTCTCAAGGGCCCAGTTGCCTCGTAACCTTTTCTTAAAAGCCACGCCCATTGTTATGAAATCCAAGGCCGCCAACATCGTACCCACCCAGGGCCAGCTGAGTTGGGGGTGGGGGAGCGTCTGTTCCCATTGTTAGGATTCCTATAATACTAGAATTTTAGTGAGAGAGAGAGAGAGAGAGAGAGAGAGAGAGAGAGAGAGAGAGAGAGAGAGAGAACTAACTGAAACAGTAAGGAATTCATTTTGATATTTATTGAGACTGAATTAAATTTGTGATAACACACCTGATAAATAAAGAAAGAGAGCGATGATAAGACATACAACCAAATAAATAAGATATAGTAGAGAGAGAGAGAGAGAGAGAGAGAGAGAGAGAGAGAGAGAGAGAGAGAGAGAGAGAGATAATACTTAGTTCACTAGACTCTAATGCGGTGTGCAACAGTCATCCCATCATCAAGTTGAAGTTCCCAATTCCTTCTCCCTCGGACCATTTTGCAAAATCATTTGAGTCTGCGAAATTAACACTGCACATCAGGGGATGCTGATCGTTTAAGTTGCAAACACTGAGTTTACGTACACATCCCTTCCTTCAACTGGTCCTGATTTATTTATGTAAAAGACTGTTTACAAGAGCAATTTTTCTTCATTTATTCAGTACTGAGTTATTTCTATCTAAAGAAACTGAATACTGAATCATAAGTAATACAGTAACTGCTTCTAAGCATACATCTGTTTTCCCTCTTTCGATTCAAATTAGTTTTTGTAAACGAAAAACCACTTTCAAGCACACATCCTTCCTTCACTCAATACAGATTTGTTCCTGAAAAACTAATCTTTCATGGGCGCGATCAATTTACTCCACTCAATACTGATTTTTCCGTAGAAGGAAAACCGAAAACAGAAAGGTGAAAAACCCGAAATACGAAGGCAACATTCGAAAACGGAAACGGGCGAGGCCCATTATAAGTTGAAGTATCCGAGATGGAGAATTCGCGCCGTCGGATGCGAACAGCTAATTTCAGAGTGGCAGATTCGGCAATCTAAATCATATGTTCATTCCAAGACAAGTCTGCAGCGATTTAAACGTCCCCAAAACGTTGATAGTCGAGGAAAGATCGCATTTTCCTATCTTCCAATGAAGTGAAGCAATTGGAGAGAGAGAGAGAGAGAAATTTCCTTTAAATGTTCTTTCGTTCTTTCCCTTTTTTGTTTACGTCAGTGTTCTCTTTACATTTTCCGTGTTTATATTAGAACTACTTTCACTTTGATTTCAATCAAAGGAATGTAGAGTCCATGATATTAATATGCTCTTACGTACTGTTTTACTGGGGTTTTCTTCTTCTTTTAACAGGAACGGCATTCTATCCAGCGGAAGCTTGCTTGCTAAGTTCAGATGGCCGTAAGGTTTGTTGAATAAGATTGGATGCACTATTGTTTCTATACTTTTAAATTTAAGTGTTCTACTTCAATTATTATCAAAGCTACTCACAGATGTTGGCTGCAAGTTTCAAAGTGGCTTTAATACCATCATATAGCACCACTCACATCGCCTTACTTCTAAATAGTACTTATTAAACTGTAATTACCTTCTGTTTTCCCTTGCTTACCTACGGTTATTCAGGTCTGCGTAAGTTAGTTTTGCCTGTCAAAGGCCTGTTTGGCCTGTTCCTTAAGGATGCCTGTTCATTTTGAATAGTTTAATTAATGATAATTACTGATACAGTATGTTGTGTTATCTCAATATCAATAATTCAACTTTCGTCCATTGTTTTTTTCATAACTAGCCTATTCCTACTTGTATATCAATAAACGATGCAATTCTCAATCCCTTCTACTTCCATGCTCATTCAAGAATGAGCCTCATTATTTGAAAAGATTTCCAAAACAACTCATCCTCCAACGCAGTTTCATAGGGGTCGCCTGAGTCTCCCTGTTTTATCAACTCTAATATGCCTCAGATGTCTTATCTACTCTAGTATGCCTCAGACATCATCATGATCCTCTGCTATTTGCAACTGGCCGTTGAGGCTTATTGAAAGTTTCAGCAATTCTTGGTTGTTTGAAAAGGCACTGGCGTTAAGCCTCAGCTCAAATCTCAGCCTTTACCCAGATTGGAGACAGGCGTGAATGAATATACTCTTGGCAGAACATACCCTGAGGGTGATTGATTTTGCATCATTACTTGTGTCACAAAGGCAATAACTCTTTCTCATTTTCATCAAATGTGCACAAATCGTTTCTTATTTCGAATTTATCTCCTCTTACTTCTTCCTAACGAACACCATATTCTTTGGAAGCCTGAATTTCAAGTCACTGGCTTCTGTGGGCTTGTTCCATATGAATTGGGTTCATCTTCTGAATAATAATAATAATAATTCATCGTGGCTAAAGTTATCTCGCAGTTCTCTTACGTCTTCCGTTTTCCCAAACTTACAATATTCTATCCTTCAAAAGCCCGATCCTTCGCGTCCTACTTTGTGATACGTTGCCCGTCCAATCGACCTCTCAGTCCAAACAATTATCTCGATAAGTCAGGCTGCACTCAATTACAAAGTATCACTGTAATGTTGAGGTATATCCGACACCATTCCGAATATGAGCCAGAGTTTAATATTTCGACACAGTTTCAATTTATCATCACACATCTAAGCGAAAGTTATTATGACATAATGACTTCAATCTCTCATACTATCTCCCTCTGATACATTCTTAATTCGATTTGAATACCCTCTATATATATATATATATATATATATATATATATATATATATATATATATATATATATATATATATATATATATATATACTTGATAGATTCTTAGATTCATATGGACGTTCTTCTTGCTCCTCTAATATATTCATAAATTCAGGCGAAGGTCACTCAGTCTCTCACTTTCTCCTTTCATTCTTATCCATTCTTATCCTTAGACGGATTTTCTAACTGAAAGAACGGTGCGATGAAAATAAATCCTAACTAAGAAGACTTTTGCATTTCTCGACTTGGTGCCAATATTTCACGCCAACATCATTAACTTCTCAATACTACTACTACTACTACTACTACTACTACTACTACTACTACTACTACTACTAATAATAATAATAATAATAATAATAATAATAATAATATAATAATAATAATAATAATAGCACCGTATTCTTGAAGGTTAACTCCTCTTTATTTCTTCCCCTTCTCTTCATTTTTTTTTTGTTTCTACTCGATAATGGCATGAGCTTGCCAGCTCCGATGGTCCCTGAATTAAAAAAAAAAAAAGCAACAAATAATAATAATAATAATGATGATAACAAAACTGCGGCTCTCTGGCAAAAAGCTAGAAAAAACTTCTATGCTTCACAAGTTTGAATGACCTGTTTGCAACAATTGTGAACCCCCGATTAGAAATAATTTCGTCTATTTTTTTGCAATAAATGTTTCCACAGACAGAAAAATTCCAAACAATCACGAAAAAATACTGCCTTTTTTTCCAAGGAATAAAAAAATTCACGACCGAATTTTTACGCGAAACATTTTTTTTTTTTTGAGGGGGGTTGAAACGAACTCTTTCCAAAAGTTTTCTTTTTGTATTTTTATTAGATTCCGGACATTACAACAATGGTTACATACAGGAATTAAATCTATCGAATATTCGTCCTTATGTTTTCCATCGCCTATCTTTTTTCCCTGATATTATGTTCTTATGAGAATTCTCTCTCTTCCCCTTTTCTTCTTTATAGTTTATTTTAAATTTTTGTGAACTCTCCATCCATCTGTACTTTATATTTTCCTTGAATTCCTGTTAATACAATCTCTCTCTCTCTCTCTCTCTCTCTCTCTCTCTCTCTCTCTCTCTCTCTCTCTCTCTGTCACAAAAGCATTTTTCTTCAGTTTTCTTCTAAACGCGTCACTTCCATGATTTTGTGTCTCTGTCTCTCTCTCTCTCCCACTGTCATTTTTTGCATTTCTTGAACTCTCTCACCACTTCTCTGCTCTCTAGTCTACTTATCCGTCTCTCTGTCTTTCTCCACTGTATTACACTTATCGTCCATTCCCTTTAAATAAGCCACAGAATTGTCCTTCCCCAGGTATTGTTCGAGCGCCGAAATAATTCAACAACATTCGCTCACTCGCTGTTTCCTATTGCTGCCCACACCACTTCCTCAATACTTCTCTTGGGAGTGATTTTTTTTCCTATATATATATTTTTTTTGTATTACAGCCAATGTCATTTCCTAATCCTCTTCCACTCTCGCTTTCTACTTTATATTTTCCCCCTAATCCTCTTCCACTCTCGCTTTCTACTTTATATTTTCCTCCTAATCCTCTTCCACTCTCGCTTTCTACTTTATGTTTTCCTCAATTTTTTTTTTTTTGTGAATGCTGTCTCTTTTTACACAATACTTTCCTTTCATTCTTGAAAACGTCCTTGCCACCTCTCTCTCTCTCCTTAGACAAATTCCTCAAATTCCAATAAAAGCCCCCTACATATCTGTGATATATATTCTTGTGGACATCGTGATTCCCTCTCTCTCTCTCTCTCTCTCTCTCTCTCTCTCTCTCTCTCTCTCTCTCTCTCTCTCTCTCCTGCCATATCTCGATTAATGGAACCACCTCATTAAGCTCATCTAAAAACATAAAAAGCGTCTCACTTAAAAAGGTTCCACAAGAAGTGGATACACAGAGGGGGTAAACACTCTCTGAAACTCATATCTAATTCATAATTCAGAATTACCTTCCACCGACGTCAATCACCAGGTCAGGTCAAGGGAGACGAGGATCATAATGATAATGATGATGGTCAAGACGACCCAACTCCCACCGAAGTCACTCGTAAGCTTAATTTGAGCGATGTGATAAAGATGATAATTGATGGTGATGATGATGATGATGATGATTTACCTTCCGCCGATATCAGTGATATCACTTTGAGGAAGAGGACAATGATTATTATTTTTATGATGATGATGATGATTTACCTTTCGCCGATGTCACATAGTCAGTTCGAGATACATAATGATGATGATCTAATCGGTGTTACTGATGATAAAATGTTTTATTATCAGAAACGATAATTAAAGGTATAAATATTTTTTTACGATGAATTATGCTCCTAAAACGTCAATGTCTTGGTAAAAATGAGGACAATATAATGATTAAATAAGCATAATCATTATACTTTTACAGTAATTTAGACTTTCTCTGTGTTGAGTGAGATTTTTCTTTGTAATTTTAAAAATATATGTAACTCATGCAATTACATGTAACTGCATATGGATAAAGATATGATTTTGAACCTGAATACTGACGAAGATGATAGCAATTTCAATTCCTGACATCACAAGAGCAGATGATATGCAAGATAAGATGATCTGCAGTGATGATAAACATTATCACTATATCAGTGATACTGAATTACCTCCAACAAGATCGACAAGAATGGCGAAAAAATATTGGCAACAGATGCAATAATGTGCCAATAACTCGTGAAAAACCGAAAATCCTGCAGAAAGAAATGAAATAAAAGAAAAACTTAATTTAGCAAAAAGGATTTTGAAGATTGACTGGCGATGGAAACGAATCTAAAATGAAAATGAGAGGGAACGAAGTCTTTAGTGGCAGAAAAACGGAAATCCAATGGTCCTTTGATGGGAGAGGCTTAATTTCCTGCCGTTGGCAGTCGCTTTGTTTACATAAGGATGGTCTGTGGGAAACAATTATACGAGGGCCTTGTACCTTGGCAACGTTCGTTTTTCAATTCAAATTTTGCGACTGAGAGAGAGAGAGAGAGAGAGAGAGAGAGAGAGAGAGAGAGAGAGAGAGAGAGAGAGAGAGAGAGAGAATCCAAGCCGAAAGTGAAATGAAGACCTTTCTTTTGTCTCGAACCTCTACTGGCCTTCGGTCAGACTGAGCTATTATTAGGGTCTCATAAACGAGACATTTGTCATTCTGAAAACGTTTAATTGCAAAGGACAAACGACCATAGCCTAAATTCTTGTTACGTACTTTTTCTCTCCTGTAAAAGGTGAAGGAAAAATCGGTCGTTGTATACCGACATGAGGTGACCCTATTAAAAGTGTCCTCTATTACTCATTTGCACTGAACTGTGCGACATGAAACCACACTAGTGTAGTCTTCAGCATCCTCCGACTGGTCGGGGATGCTAGTATCTTTACTCTTTCATTTTCAAATTAAGTATTCTTTGCTAATATCTCTTTCATTGCCAAAGTAAGTATTCTTCCCTCTTTCAAAAGTAGGTTCATAGTCTGTATCGCTAACAGACAACACATTTACTCCTTTTTAATTTCGTGTATTTTTTCTGATTTCCGTTATCCTAGGAATAAGCCTGAGAAGAAAATTAGGCTTCGAAACAAAAATAAAACACAGTCAACAATTCCAGGTTTTCATCAATTATTTTCACCTGCAATGCAGCTAATTAATGAGAGCTTTACCTGGCATGATCCCTGGCTCAGAACGAACCAGCAAATATCATTTAACCTTACATGAGCTTTTTATCAGGATTGAAAGAATTATTTTTCAGTCATAGAGCACACACACACACACACACAGAGAGAGAGAGAGAGAGAGAGAGAGAGAGAGAGAGAGAGAGAGAGAGAGAGAGAGAGAGAGAGCAGTTGTGTACAAACATTCACTGTCTGCACACCTGACAGTACACGTACATGAATACCAAAATGAATATTCCAGAGAATTATACACGTTGAAATAGAAATATCACTTGAGTTTGATAGGAGCTATAAACCAACCGCAGGGCGCATGCGCGTGCACATACATACAAACATAAACGTATCTTGGATCTACGTCCACATCGGAATCCCTCTCAAACTCGAGTACATTATCCTTGGGCCATCCATAGTCCACCACGAAATTCCACTGTAATCGACCTAAAACTTCTTGAGGTGTCTTAACGACGAAGAGACACGCTGGAGCATCGAACCTCTGTCGAACCTCGCTGAAGGAGGTAACAAGCTGAAATATATTAAGGAAAATGCGAGTATTTCTAAATCGGGACTAAAACCCTAAAAGATCTTATTTTCACTTATTTCACTTTCCATAAAATAACCTTCAACAAACACACGAAGGACAGGGAGAAGCGAATGAAAAATAAAAAGAGGAATGACTACTGACTACTGGTGAATATTCACGGACGAAACGCCCTATAAAGCTTGTTTACAACAGAGGCTTTGTAAACAGAACGCACATGGGACTTCAAACAACATTTGCATCGGATAATTAAGATATCGAACCTTGTACAAAGCGAATGGGACCCTGTGAAAGGTAATTCCAGAAAAAAAAAGTGAGGCGTTTTTTGACATCACCACCGAAATATTTTGATCGACGCACGACGACTGCATTATCATTATCATTGCTGTTGTTGTTGGTGATACTACTACTACTACTACTACTACTACTACTACTACTACTTCTTCTACTACTACTACTATTCAATACAATACTTTTATTTGTAATACGATGAAAAGTCCATTGCCTTACCGAGTAAGATATCGGAGAAAACATTAACCAAATGGGAAAAAAGCGAAGTAGTTTTTAAAGTGAATAGTCACTTTCTTTACCACTGTTTGATAGATTGGTTTTTATATTTTTTCACAATATCGACACAGATATAGATATATAAATACATAAATGCATTTATATATATATATATATATATATATATATATATATATATATATATATATATATATATATACATATGTTTATATATAATGCATGCATATAATCTTTATACGTATCGTTCATAAAATGCTAAGAATATGATTACACCCATTCACTAAAATCACGGAACCTTTGAAATTCCAAATAAAAAAGAAAATATTCATAAACGTCAATAAATCACTGAAGAAAATGTAATGACGAAAAAAAGTCAAATAATATTGCCAGAAGATGAGCGATAACAAAACAAAATTCATTATTAATCAACATAACAAAATTGAAGAAAATTTACCACTGAGCATTAAAAGTATAATACATCCAATTATTTTGCTAAAGCTCAGTGAATACACTGAAATACAGTAGGATGGGCAAAATAAAATACAGAAGAATCTATACTTGTGGTCAATAATAATAGTAAAGAAAAAACAAAATTAGTTAAGAGTTAATTAAAAAGTATGAAGGAATTTGTGCTTACCAAAAAGAATAAAGAATATGCAAAAGCTACCAACCAGCAACGAATGGCAGAAAACCGATATAAACCTCAGGAAAAAAAAAAAAAAAAAAAAAAAAAAACTTTGGCTACTTCGTTTCTCAAGCATCCATTAAAAAATAGGGGAAACGACTTCACGAGTCGGTGAAAATAGTGCTCGCGAACTGCTCTTTTATATCCTCTCCAAAAGTCGTACTACCCCAGCGCACAGGGCCCGTTAAAAAATGACAGTTACTCCAATGAGATTATAACCCGTCCCTTCCTTCCCTCTGCTGTCCAGCTGTCACCCCGTCTGTTTTGCATCCACTGCCCTAATGCTCTTCCATATCAACGTCTCTTTAATGCCACAACAGGAAACTTTAGCTCTGTAAAATTCAGTGCGTTAGGGGTATGTGCTTACACGCACACAAGCGCATATATACTGTACAGTATATGCATATATATATATATATATATATATATATACATATATATATATATATATATATATATATATATATATATATATATATATATATATATATATATATATATATATATATATATATATATATATATATATATATATATATATATATATATATATATATATATATATATATATATATATATATATATATATATATATATATATATATATATATATATATATATATATATATAAACATACATTCTCTTTTATCTAAAACTTCTAAAAGTCTTATGGCATTCTTTTGCTTCTAAACAATTCAGATGCCTCGCTTGTAAGTGAGCCAAACACACACACATACAGACACACGCACACACAGTTTCTACGTTTAGTAATCTACTCTCTTTTCCTGAGGGCCATTCACTTTCCTCTGTATCATCCATTCTGAGCTCTCTCTCTCTCTCTCTCTCTCTCTCTCTCTCTCTCTCTCTCTCTCTCTCTCTCTCTCTCCCTAGTTCCCCTTCTGCCATCATAAATTCGAATTTATCGTCGTAAATTTTCAGTTATTTCTCAACACGGACTGTTATTCCTGTTTTTTCCTCCCCTCTCATACTAATCATTTCATGAGAAGATAATAAATTCAAGTAGAAACGGCACTTTCAACCTGGATGGAAAAAAAAGAAATTATAAAATGCCGTGACCTTGTACCACCGCAAAAGTACGCTACACCGTAATCTAACAGCAATTTCCTAACGACAGAAATCTTTTAAACGTCGTGGAATATCAGAAGAAAAATACCATTACACAATAATACAATATTAACACTAAAAAATCACGCAGCTCAACTGTATTTTCCCGACAACGTTAACTTCTTTACTACATCGGGAGCAAATGAAAAAAAAAAATGTGGATTAATCGAAAAAAAATGTTTTGCATTATTAACGGCCAAATACAAACCACCACTATCCAACTGTTTTTTGTCAACAAGGTCTCGGGCTAAAAATATCACAACTGGTTTAAAATAACATAACGAAAGCTCTCTTCATTAATGAATTTATATTATATAAATATATATACATATATAATATATACAGTATATATATTACATATATACATATATATAATATATATATTATATATATGTTTATGTATATATATACATATATATAATGTATGTATATATATATTTATATATATGTATATGTGTTTATATATATATATTATATATACATACATATATATATATATATGTATATACAGTACATATATACATAAACATACATACATGCCTGCACAGCAATGTAAATGAATTACACACCCATGAAGCACACACACACACGGACAAAAACAGTGATGTTCAATTAGAGGGGAAGCACCAACTGTAAATATTACAAATACCCTCAGTATTTACTCTTGTTCACTCGAACACGCAAACACATTCACAGGCCACGTCAAACAAACACAAGGCTACTCTCTACAGGCACTTGCAAATTTATAAATCCTTTTAGTGTCTAGATACATACGCATCCCTTTTCTCAAGTAGATGTACGTCTCAAAAAAAAGAAAAGCAATACGTAAAGACCACCTGAGAAATACCCGTTCAGACTTCAGGAAAACATGAAGATTACAGACAGCTAGACTCCAGTCATATCACTGATACAGATCATGATATTCCCTCAGATGAAGGCTCTGGTTATGTTAATTGGCAACGAGATGGTGTGAGAATGCACAGTTTTATGAGCATATAGAGCAGGTGAAAAATTAATTCATAAAAGACGAGGAAAAATATCTTCTTAAATCATACCCCATACAAAAGTATCACAATATATATATATATATATATATATATATATATATATATATATATATATATATATATATATATATATATATATATATATGTATATATATATACGTACAGATATATATAATTTATATAAACTCTTGACACTATGGGCGGTAAAAAGTCAATTTCCCGGTGAGAATACATATAAATTTACACTTTTTCATAAAATCTACAGTAAAGAAACACAAAACCAACACATTTTTCAGAGAATTCCTCGCTAAACAACTGAAAAGTCTTCTCCCAAACATACTGAATTCAAAAGCTGACATTTGTTTCCTAAATTACTTAAAGGCCACTCAGAGGAATAGCGTATGAAATACTAAACATATCTTGTTTTTCGCATAATTATCAAAAGGCAACTTCAGTTTTCGGTTGAGCACTCTCAGTGAATTAATGAAAAAGATGTACTTCATAAATACGTCGTAGATATATACGTAAATATACTTTCGATGTTTTAGAGTACATCTGTGATGATATACTTTAAAGCTATAAAATGTAATTTTCCTTCTTTTTTACTGTAACGACTAAATTGCTACGGCATTACTGAACAGTAATTGTAGATATAAACTAATATTAAACTGTGAGGAGAATAACAGATCTAAAAAAGGTATTGGAGCTCGAAGGCTAACATACTTTACGACTGGCAATTTACATGTGAGGAAATTCATTCTTTTTATATTTATGTCAAAGAATGAAGGAGAATTCTTTTATATTACACAAACATTACATTATAAACTGAACTTTAAGGTTACGATTATGGGAAATTCCGGGATATTACCTACACCGAGGAAGAGGCGCTGAATTAAAAAAAAAATTACAAGTAAAATTGTACACTATTAAGTCTATGATTTTATATAACATTTTTTTTTTTTTTAATTCGGCGCCTCTTCCTCGGTGTAGGTAATATCCAAGAATTTCCCGTAATCGTACACTATTAAGCTAGGGGCGCCGTGGCACAGCGGTTAGAGCGGCAATCAGCCAATCAAAAGGTCCCCTTTTCGAACCCTGGTGGCGGCGGCATTCTTCCCTTAGCAAAGGAAGTATAACCCAATTTCCTCATTCGACCAAGGTGGTACAAATGTGTACCAGCTTTTTGGCTGGGGGTGGACCGACGACAGAATGGCGTCCTGTCACGGGGGTGCATTATCACTCGTTCGCTTAGCGCCATGGAAACCGGGTATAAGCACCGGCTCTATGGGCCTTTCTGCCTGCAAGGAACTTACACTATTAAGCTACACCTTCGGGTTGTCTGGTTTACACTCAGACTTAATGACTATGAAGATGTGTAAACGTATGTAAACGTAAAGTCCCACAAGCATTTTGTCAGCATCTTCCACCACACTTAACAGCTACACAGCAAATATAGCAAATATATATATACTATATATATATATATATATATATATATATATATATATATATATATATATATATATATATATATATATATATATATACATATACACACACATATATTTATACATATATATACATACATACACATATTTTTTTCTTTTTCTACTGTCCTGCTACGGCCATGAATATGGGCGTCTTGAATTTTGTGACCAATCTTGGTAGTGCCATGTTTAGCGGCAAGATGCCATAAAGCGCGCTTGAGACATCACCTTCAACGAAGAAAAACTTTATCACTGAAACAGCATATGATATGCATTTCATTTTTTATATTTTCTTTTTTGTCTATTATTTGAATTTTGCACTTACTAGATTTTTTTAATTTTCGTTGATTTTCATTTATGTTCTTTTCTTTGATTTTTCTTCCATTTTCTTTTATTACTCCAGTTAGGAATTTATTTCATTTTCTCTCAATTTACCTAATTTTAGCTTTAACTGAACATTTTTTATCCTTTTTCCTAAGATTTCCTTATCTCCCACTCTATAAATGTCAATTCTCAAGTTTTCCTATAGTTTTTCCAGCCGTATTTCCTTTCAGTTCCCCAACTTTAATTTTCAAGTTTTCTCCCTTTCCATTCCGTTTCCTTATCTTATTTAATTTCTTTTCTCTAATTCCATTTTTATCTCCAGCTCCACTTACTCCTTTTCATTCTGTTTTATCTGCTCTTCCATTGCCTCACTTTATTTCCAATCTTTGTTTCACTTTTACGCACTTCCCTCCCTTTCTTCAATTCTATCTTCGTTTTCTTCTCTTTTTATCCGTACCTGAAACGTCTTTTCTTTGAGTCATCGCAATCAAAGACGCACTCCCGCCAGAGAATTCTTGGAGGGAGCCTTCGCGACAGGATTTCCTGTACGGGATTTAGTCACGTCTCCTTCCACTCTTGCCAGCAGACAGGTGTCCTGGGGCAAACACTAAGTGATTGATGGTCCTATTATGTCCTTTTCCCAAAAGGTATTACACGGGTAACTCCCTAGGGTGGGATGGGGAGGGGGAGGAGCTCTATACATCACATGGCTTCCCCGCTACGTCTAAAACTTTGCCTTCAGCAACTTTTTAAAGGAAAGTCTATGATTTACTTCAATGATGCTCTTCAATGCATCAGTTTTGTTGTCGTTACTACTACTACTACTACTACTACTACTACTACTACTACTACTACTAATAATAATAATAATAATAATAATAATAATAATAATAATAATAATAATAATAATAATAATCGCATGAGTCACTAAAATGGTGAAGAATTCCACAATTATGCCAGTGTGAGTACACTGTGTATTAAAAATATATATAAAACGAGAGCTTTCGAGAACCTACTCGATTCTCCTTCTCAGTCTGACTCAGATTGAGAAGGGAATCGAGCAGTTTCTCGAAAGCTCTCCTTCAAATATACTTTTAACATATATTCACAATGATATCACTGTAGAATTCTTCACTAATAATAATATGGTAGTAAATTCTCGATATTTTCGGCTCGTCTGTGAACTGTAACTGACGCTTATGCTTTGTGTCTTTTCTTGGTTTGCTGAAAAACCTCATACGTAGCGAAAAAAAAAAACAATCCAAGGGAATTTCTCCAATACTCTCCTTAATGGCATTAGGTACGTTGGTGAGCCTGCGTTTGCGTGGGTATAATTACGTTTATAAGTCTGCGTTAGTTTGCATGCTCCTCGCAGCCGTGCAAACCGGAGCGTAAAAATAGAAATGGGTATTTCTTCCATATTTCTTATATGAAAATGTATGCATAACAACGACTGTACGTTTTGTGAGTGTTTGTGTGTGTGTGTGTGAGTTTTATCTCTCTTCCGGTGATTGTTGTTTTGGTTGCTTGGCTTTCGTAGCGTGATTTCATGTGATGTTTAGAACAAAACTTCGGTTGCAAGTCGAGATTTTCGTGATATATAAGCACAGGAAAGAAAAGAGTACAACTGAGATATATTAAATTTTGTGAAGTACAATGAAGTTCCACTGCATGCCAACATTCTGCATGAAGATGCACAAAATGTTAAGAAATAAAGGCCATACCATTTATTAAAACATAATTTTTATAGAAAGGCCGACTAGAAGAAAAACAGGTGGAAAAGGAAAAGACCTGCTAAATAATGTTACAAAATTAATGGTCTCCGAAGGTTATAAAACTCGAAAACAAATGACTCCATTTTGAAGGCATTGGGGTCAATTTCATACGTCCTAGATATATATATATATATATATATATATATATATATATATATATATATATATATATATATATATATATATTAATATATATATATATATATATATACATATATATATATATATATATGTACATATATATATTAATCTATATTATATTAATCTGTATTAGGCAAGTGGGTCTGGGTGGGAGTGTGCGTCCATACGTACAAACTTTCGTAAGAACACTTTCAGATACAGGTTTTGAAAGCATTTACTTGCCCTGAATGCTCAGAAGCAAAAACAAAACGCACATCCAGCAAGAGATTACCTGGATCTTTCACTGAAAGACACACACACATACACACACACACACACACACACACACACACACACATATATATATATATATATATATATATATATATATATATATATATATATATATACTACGCAAGAGAAACAATAAAGCACCCCACCCAAAACAATGTCCCTTAAAGAGGAGACAAAGCAATACTGCAAAAAACAACATACCAATACTGCAAAGAAGACAAAGAGACGAGAGTCGCAACAAAGAGGGAAAGCTTGTACACAGGAAGAGAATCCACGGAAACACGAGCACATGCATAAGAGACAAAAAAAAAAAAAAACAGACAAGGGAGAAATCTTTATGATAAGATCAACAAAGACGAAACTCACGGCACCTTCTTTCCTCTGGCCCATGGAATGGACATCCTACTGTTTTTCTTTTTTTTTTTTCAAAATAGCGAGAAAAGAAAAGGCTAATGGAAAAAGAGAAGGCTTGCTACGGAAAGAAGGTACAGACCCGCATCTCAAAAACTCCAAGATCATACGTAACTAAAAAACCGAGGAAGGAACAGAATTCCAAAGACTTGCAGTAGAGGGGGAGGAAACATGTTAATGAATACTAGGTTCATTGACTTGTTCTTAGTAAATGCGAGAATAGATGGCCTAACGGGTGTTAAAGGCCGGCGAAAAGAGAAAAAATTGAGTGATGCAAAACAACTCATGATTTAACAAAAAATAACCATAATACTATTTTAATGAACACTTTTTCCATACCTTTAATGCACAGCCTGATGGTAATCCAGTCAACAACTCACCTGAAAAGAAAAAGAGAATGCCATAATACTATTCCGGAATTAAGAAAGAAAACCTTACGTTAGATATCTGTAATTCACTTAATAGAAATATAAAGTCAATTCTAGCGCATCGTCAAGTGTGAATACAAACATCGATTTTCGCTCTCAAGGGCAAGTGCTAAACATTGCTTGGGTCCTACTACAATGGAATAAGAGGTATACTTAAATGACGATGATAATAATAACAACGTTACAGAAAAATTCTAAGGTGAAGCTGTGAGGTTATAAAGTTATACACGTGACTGCCTTTGCGAGTAGACACAAACACACACACACATATATATATATATATATATATATATATATATATATATAAAATGACCTTGTATGATAGGCATACATATCTATATCAATAAAATATGCAAATTTGATAAGATAGAAACCTAATTTCCTCATAAAATCATTTCACTGGACATTTGGCCCCATCGCTCTGTTCAAATTCATTTAACAGACAAAAAACAACCCTTAAAATCAAATCCTCCCTATTTCCCATAATGATTCAAAACCATTCACAAAAGCCATTCATAGGGACCCTATTCATTGCCTTTCTAAGGGGGGAAGGGGGGTATTCACAGCCCCGTCAACGGGGGCTGGGGTCATTGGGAGGGGGGACCTTTTACTGAATTCCGTTAAATGCGTTCAAAAACAGATCAGGAACCTGCCATATAAATGCTCCTATTTTCCTGATGATCTGAAAGAGAGAAAAATATATATTTCCCCTAATGAACCGTTTCAAACGTTTCATCAAATATTGAAATTTAGTCTTTGTGACGATTCTGACACATTTTCAAGCTTAAATACCAAAATTTTTGATGTGCCTATGATTAATTTTTCATATCAGGAATTAAAATTTCTGACCATTCAAGATTTTTTTTTTTACTCCGTTCTCAGCTAGCACTCTGCTGGCCGCGAGTTCGAATCTCCGACCGGTGATAGAAATTCATTTCTCCCTATAATGTGGTTCGGATTCCACAGTAAGCTGTAGGTCCCGTTGCTAAGTAACCAATTGGTTCTTAGCCACGTAAAATAAATCTAATTCTTCGGGCCAGCCCTAGGAGAGCTGTTAATCAGCTCAGTGGTCTGGTTAAACTAAGGTATACATAACATACCCATTTTTCATATTCGTCAATAATTCAATTTCATGACCTTTTCTTACAGCTACAATCACTTCTACATTTTTTGTATTACAATTGTCATACTCATAAGTATTGTACTAATTTTCCTGTATTGTTTGTTCGCAAATCGTTTCATGGTCCTACGACATGGAAGGACCTGACTACATTTTTCGCTATATTTTTCACCACAATGAAATCTGAACAAGGGAGTTAGCATGCAAGATGTCGAAGGCTATTAAAATTCAATTCTCTTTTATTCACTTCAACTGAAATCTATTAGAATGCTTTCATTAAACACATCTAATACAGAAAAATTAATTACGATTCATGACCAACGTTATAATGATCTACGGAAAGATGGTGATGATGATGATGATGATTACTGTAGCCACGCCGTTAAAAATGGCAGTAATGCACAAGATCCGACACGGCAAGATTCCACTTTACTGAAGGTAATGTCCACGAGATCGAAACTCCGACCAAGATACCTTCCTTCCGACCGGCCAATGAAGAATAAGAGGAATTTACTCCTGGTGATAGAAATTCATTTCTCGCTATAATGTGGTTCGGGCTCCACAATAAGCTGTAGGTCCCGTTACTAGGTAACTAATTGGTTCCTAGCCACGTAAAATGAATCTAATCCTTCGGGCCAGCCCTAGGAGAGCTGTTAATCAGCTCAGTGGTCTGGTTACACTAAGATACATTTATTTTCAGCGTGGAGTATATTACCAGTACACTATCACTGTCATATACTCCGTCGTTCAAGCGTGGAGTATATTACCAGTAAACTATCACTGTCATATAAAGATTAAATGCATACTGATACAAACTAAGTTTATATATTCACAATATAATTAGTGCTCATCATGAAATTCAGCTGGGTACCGAAAGCTCTCTTAATTTCGAAAAGCAATCATTGTGGATTATCTTCGTTATTTCTATTACTAAAACAATTAATTAAAATATAATACAAGTCAACATGATTTTTATCGATATATATATATATATATATATATATATATATATATATATATATATATATATATATATATATTTATATATATAAATATATATATATTGTGTGTGTGTATTTATATATATATATAATATATATATATATAAAAAATATTTATATATGTATATTTATGTATATATATATATATAATATATTATATATATATATATATATATATATATATATATATATATATATATATATATATATATATATAGATAATTTTAAAATAGGCACCATCAAAACGAGAGAGAGAGAGAGAGAGAGAGAGAGAGAGAGAGAGAGAGAGAGAGAGAGAGAGAGAGAGAGAGATTGCTCACAATAAACTGTTTGTCTTCCAAGAAGAGAGTGAGAGAGAGCTCAATAAGCTGTTTGTCTTCCCATGAGAGAGAGAGAGAGAGAGAGAGAGAGAGAGAGAGAGAGAGAGAGAGAGAGAGAGAGAGAGAAGCTCCCAATAAGCTGTTTGTTTTCCAGATAGAGAGAGAGAGAGAGAGAGAGAGAGAATGCTCCCAATAAGCTGTTTGTTTTTCCAGATGAGAAGAGAGAGAGAGAGAGAGAGAGAGAGAGAGAGAGAGAGAGAGAGAGAGAGAGAGAGAGAGCTCCCAATAAGATGTTTGTCTCCCAAGATGGAGAGAGAGAGAGAGAGAGAGAGAGAGAGAGAGAGAGAGAGAGAGAGAGAGAGAGAGAGTGCTCGCAATAAGCTGTTTGTCTTCCCAGATGAAAGAGAGAGAGAGAGAGAGAGAGACAATGCTCCCAATAAGATCTTTGTCTTCCAAGGAGAGAGAGAGAGAGAGAGAGAGAGAGAGAGAGAGAGAGAGAGAGAGAGAGAGAGAGAGAGAAACATTACAGTACACCACCCACCAGACGGACATGAAGGACCTCACCAACACCAATTAAACAGAGTCAAAATTTGCTTTTAGTCAAGCGAACAATAGCAGGCAGCAAGAGCACCGGGGGAATCGTGGCTTCCACCAACACAAGGCAATAGTCGTGGTTCCTCGTTAAACCAATATCATCGATTGCAGAGTAACCAATGCAATGAAGAGGACGCGCATATACACGCCTCCAGAGAGCCCAGACTAATCTCCAGGGATAATTAATATACACCTTGTGCAAATGGAGTGGTGATACTAATATAACTGGGCGACGCTCCTCCACTTCTGAAGACAAGCTTGCAGTGCTGCTTCACACTTGGCCGCTACAGATAGCAATGTTAAAGACGGATCTTGTCGGGTTATTTTGCCACATGGTTTGCAAGCATACAAACTTATAAACAAACAAAATCACAAACACACAAACATACATACATATATATATATAATATATATATATATATATAAATATATACATATATATATATATATATATATATATATATATATATATATATATATATATATATATATATATATATATATATATATATATATATATATATATATATATATATAAATCTACTGATCACTTTTTACTAGATACGTACGTAATTGTAACAACCACAACAATGCCTCTTAACTTCTCGAAATCTTCCAACTTTTGGGATACGCTTGTCACTACAAAGCCTTAGATCCAAATGCAAGAATATAAAGTAATTCTGATGTTTGCTAGCAGGATTCGAACCCGCATTCAGAGTATCAGAACGAGGTCACGTTGCCGACCTAACCATGAGAAGGTCAATGCATAATATATAAATATATGATATATATATCAATATATATATATATAAATAAATACATATATATATATATATATATATATACATACATTGTGGAGGGTGGTGGTCTCTCTTATTTTGAGATTTTCTTCCAAAAATTAACTAGTGTCTTTCCAGTTTCCTGTGAATATTTACATTCACCACTTTTTCAGCTAAGCTAACCTAACCTAATCAAATCTAACCTGCCATAGACTAACCTTACCAAAAGACAGCCACTGATGCACTGCCTTTACTTGCATTTCTCTAAATACACTAAACGTGCTCGTGTTCAACAATTTCGACATCAGCCTGATGATTCATAAATGATTAGAAAATAAGGGTCTCAGCTTAAATGAATAATTAATACCAAAACCTATTACGTAATCATTATCAACATAACATTCGCCTTTTAATTCATAGATCCGATAATACCTCACTTATATGCTAATATACAATTCAAAAGATATGTCAACGATATTATCTACTGTAAGGGATCTTAAACGATTACGAGGAACAGAATCAGTCCAC
>NC_089758.1:7989233-8026733 GCF_040412425.1 Macrobrachium rosenbergii
CTGATGAATAACTATTTATTTACGGTAATCTTTCAAGTTAGGTTCCTCCAACGCCAACTGCAGAAGCATCGGCAACATACACTCCAATACAACAAAAGGCCAAGAAGATAAACACTTCAAGCTCTCTTCTCTCTCCTCCCCCATTCAACAAGAGCAAAATGGCTACCCGACAGAAAACATTAGTCGCATTAATCCATATAATCAGTGGACCGGCGATTAATCTCCGCCAGGGGAAATGAGATTTGGACACCGCCAGGAAATCTCCTGGAAATGGCCAGCATTAGTCATATCACACTTCTGAAGCAGCAATAGCAGCAGAGGCGCTGACGAAGAAGACGCCGTCTGAATTTGGAATACCCGTAAATTCGCTCTGGAACTGCGTTCCCATGTTCTCACTGCCTTTCTCAGCGTTCCCATATTCCTGAAATCAGCCTCCGATAACAAAGCGAGCTTGCTGGCACTGAGAAAAATTGTTTTTAGATCTTGACACAGAAGAGAGGTAAAGAGGTTGAACTACATCAGCTATATGAAGAGGACAAAAATGAAGTAGCTGGAAAGTTCTTATTCAGTCAAAAAAAAAAAAAAGAATGAGGAGAAACGATAAACCTTATAACTTATGTGTGAAAAAGCAAAATAAAATAAGGAAATATCCAAAACTAGAAAAACTCTGAGGCGCGTTGCACAGACAAAGCCTCAACTCTAAACCTGGACATTGATATGCACTCGATTGGCTAAATTTGAGGGTTTTTTCCAACTCTCTCTCTCTCTCAAAAAAAAAAAAAAAAAAAAATCTGTTTTTTTTTTATCCAACTCTGTGCCCTCACCACAAAATACCTTGCGCAAACTAATAATTAACGCTCTTAAGCAACTAATATATAAGTAAAGTATTACCAGAACATCAAGTGGAGAGAGAGAGAGAGAGAGAGAGAGAGAGAGAGAGAGAGAGAGAGAGAGAGAGAGAGAGAGAGAGAGAGAGATGAATACAAAACTGACATTATCACGTAACTTGATAATATTCTAAATAATCACTTTTTAAACGTATGGAATTAAGATGCAGAAATAGATCACTGTTAAAAAAAAAATATGTTTTAAAGTCACAGAATTTCATGGATGCATTTTAATTTTTTTACATAGATGGAACAAGTTCCCTGGACCCCCTTCCACTATTCCTTCCTCCTTAACTTCTTTCTGTTGTATCTTCCGGGGAAATTTATCGTGAGAGTGAAGCACCGTGAAATCCAATAGCCAAAAGAATGAGAAGGAACGTTGTCTGTTAACAAACAGCGTCCGCATTGATGATCAGTAAAGAAATGTTACGCTTTGCATTCTTTTGATTACTCTTCGCCAAATTTTCAGTGACTGTACACTTTAGGCAGTGGACGGTAGGGAGACAGCAAAATTACTGACTGCCGAAACAAGTTTCAAACAACACAACACAAGAAACTCCTGGTAATACGTGAGGAATATCTTGTAGTCACTGAATTATAGGTTTGCATTCCTTTATTACTGGACTGGAAATCTGTACTCCTTAAATGTTACAAATAATGTCAATTAATACAAGACCCAAACAATGATTTCTGCTAAAGAAAAGTTTCATTGTTAAAACTAAAATAATAAATCTGAATACACAGCAATTTATCCTCAGTTACACAGTTCAAACGCTTTATTAAACAACATTATTTCAAAACTTGCGATGCCAGACGCATTATAAAAGCAACCTGATTTACTGACGCGTATGATCTGTCGAATATGTTATGTACAGGTGAACAGTCCTCTCTCTCTCTCTCTCTCTCTCTCTCTCTCTCTCTCTCTCTCTCTCTCTCTCTCTCTCTCTCTCTCTCTCTCTCTAAAAAAATAATTATTGACGGTTGAATTACAACAGGGGTCTCTCTCTCTCTCTCTCTCTCTCTCTCTCTCTCTCTCTCTCTCTCTCTCTCATGTCATGCATTTCATTTTCTCGCTTTCAACTAAAACGTCGACTGACCTACCTCATCCCCTAATTAATTCTGGATAATCCATTACAATTATCCATAATAATTACGACGTAACAAACAACCGATGCTTATTCATGATAATCCAAACATCGTTACGTCAAGAAGACGGCAATTTTCCGTTCCTGGTTATTTCGTGATTCACGACATGGCGAGGAAATTGATAGGGCGATGGCTCACCGGCCGTCATATTTCAGAAGATTAAGACTCATTCAGGAGTCATTCGCTCCGTCACGGAAAAATATCCTCATGGAAGACGCATAAAACTTTGCAGATATAAACTCGTAATTAATCTCTCGAGATTTATAATGCTCCCACAAGACGCATGCTGGGTTATCGATGACCAAATCAGGCTAACTGATGATTTTAATATCGCAACATTTTTCGCTTACAAAGGCAGGAAAACTGTACCCTTGACGCAAAATAAGTGTAATGGGCTCCCTTTAAATATAGCTAAATATAACGCTTCAGTAACTTCAATATCCATATTTTTCACATGTATGAAAATAAAGAGTTCAATGACAAGGTTATTTCTTCCTCATTCTTTCTCATAAGTTGGGTTTTTATACCTGACATTTTTCCGGTATGTGAATGAAAACCATCTAATATGAAAAGAATCTGCTTTCTCTCTCACTCTGTGTAAATACGTTTTGATGTATTACAGCAGCCCTTTTCGAGTAAGAAAAATTTTTACTCTTCCAATCAGAGCATTTTTATGGACATACCTACACACGCACACACACACAAACACACACACTTATATATATGCACATATACATACGTGCATAGATACAGACATACATTATATACTGTATATGTTTGATTTTAAATCACGAAAAGATAAAAACGTGATGATTATACGAACAAAGCTTCAGCCAAGAAGCAAAGTGAAACACTTTCACTTTCCTTCGTGGCCGAAAGTTTTTTCACACACACACACGCACACACAAACACACACACACACACACACACACACACATATATATATATATATATATATATATATATATATATATATATATATATATATATATATATATATATATCCGTGTGTGTGTTTGTCACCGGTGGCATCGTGGCCTACTAAGGACAGAACCTTGGTTCGACTCCTTAGCGAGTACAGGCAGATAAGAATCACAATAAAAACTCATCGTGCCTCTGTTGACCTGAGTAGTGAAATGCGTATCTAGCAGTGAGACAATTGCCGTAGCAAAACCAGGGTTAACAATTGCATGGGGATAGGTACTTATATACAAAAAAAAAAAAAAAAAAAAAAAAAAACTTGGTATGAACCAGTAGGTTAACGTGTTCTGATACCGCCCCTTGTACTGGCCGTAGAAAGTTTGAAAGGATAAAACTATCTCATATATATATATATATATATATATATATATATATATATATATATATATATATATATATATATATATATATATATATATATATATATATATATATATATATATATATATATATATATATATATAAATAAAGATAAAATCCACGAAGGAAACGGAGACACTGGAGTGCTGCAGAGGCCTTTCGACACTAGTCCTTTACTTAGACTGCTAAGTAAAGGACTAGTGTCGAAAGACCTCGCAGCACTCCAGTTTCCATTTCCTTCGTGGATTTTATCTTTATTTATATATTCATCACGTTCCATATTTTCGTGATTCAGTTATACATATATATATATACATATATATACACACATATACTTACATACATATACATAAACATATATGTATGTAAGTATTCTTAAATAGATTTTTAACATATGACCATCCCTATTCAACGTTTTCCTACATATAAACCAAAAATAAATATAAAATAAAAAGATATCTACATAGTAATAGCTTCAAACCTACACCTGAATATTCTTACAACTCAGACGTTTGGAATTGTTTGTGGTTCACCAAAAGTAAGAAAAAACAAGCTACAACAACACAACAACAACAACGTGTTTCACAAGCAACATATCTGAAGCAACTCGATCCCCGTTGACAATCTATTTCGGGTTTGGATAAAAAAAAATGTAAACTACAGGAAAAAACAGGATGAGTATCTACGCCAAATTATATCAAGCGAATATAAGAAGAAAGAAAAAACTGAAGGTCGTATACCGTTAGGAGGAACTGGCGTGTAAATCAAGATTGCAGTTTGCTATTTTATCTTAATCCTTTACACGGCCGGATTTCTCTCTGACATATCTGACTTACAGCCAATCGCAACAGAATTTACGAAACATTAATCAGAACGGCACGTATTCATAAGGCACAAGATTAAAAGGCAATTACTGGCAGAGTAAGCTTCCCATAACGGAATGACACTTCGTGTAAAACCCGAGACAGAGGGGGAGAGCAAATATAAAGTTGAAATATAATAACAGTGATCACTGCAAGTAAAGTTTGAACTTCGATGATTTGTTTTAAAAGGATACAAAGCCGCAAAACTCACTGTCACAGATAAAAACAAAAAAGACAGTATCAAATACTTCTACTATTAATAAAACTTCTGAATTATTAGTTCTTTGTTTCTACTACGATACCTGTTATAATGATAAATGATAATAATAAAATATTACACTAACCAAAGATAAAACGCACGCAGGTAGGAATGCTATTTTAACAAGAACAAAATATTAAGCCTTTTCAGAAAAACCCGAAAAAAGCAAGAGATGGAAAAAGATCCACTTACAAGTTTTCAGATGTGTGCTAACGCAAGGACAGAATACTAACAGCAGCTGTATACAGTTACAAGGTTATTTGCACGAGGATATCAGTTTATCTCCTCCATTTTTCTCGACCTCTTTGGGCTGGGGTTAGAAAAGGACTTTAGAGTGCCCCTTGAATTGACGTTTGCTCTATAGATCTGTTGTTCCAACTTCGCTTAACACAAGAGACCAGAATTCAGTACCAAGGAGTGCAAAAGACTTATACCCTTTGCCTGAAAAATCTGTTGTGTCCCTTTGACCTAAGGGAAGAATTGCTGAAAACCGGAAGGTCAGCATAGTCTGTAATTATCCCCCAACGAAAGAACAAACCGTTGATATATATATATATATATATATATATATATATATATATATATATATATACACATACATATACACATATACATATATATATATATATTATTTATATATATATATCAGGATAATTACAGACTGTGCTGACTTTGCGGTTTTCAGCAATTATAAAAATATATATCTGTGTATGTGTGTGTGCGCGTGCGCAAGAAAGGACGAAAGAGATAAGGCCAGCCATAACCTCTAATATAAAAGAAAAAAGCAAAAATTCCGCCAGTCCAACAACTAAATTTCCTCGAATGTTTATCCATTTTTGCCAAAAAGATATTCGTGTCACTAGTTGGTTTCAAAAAGATTTTCAGGTAAAGGTCACTGGAATATCTGACCTCTGACCTTTCCAGGGCAAATTCACAAGGAACTGCCTTTCACCCATCACCCATTAATATTTTAAGTCTGGGATTCACTACCTAGTACAGAAAAATTTTCTAGGTAGCGTTTGATTTATTTATGAAAGCTGGGGGTTAATGGCACAAACAGCCACCAAGTGTCCGAGCACTGTTCGTTGGATAACAGAAAACGAAGAATTACGTTTGAAGATTACCATGAATAATATTATTGCTTGTCTGATTATTATTTTATTATTATTATTATTATTATTATTATTATTATTATTATTATTAGCTCTTCCATAAATAATATTATTACTGCTAAACTGTACAGAAAACGACTGTTTATAATAATTGCGATAAGAATAGTAATAGTTATCATTATAACAACTAAACTAACAAATCTAGATATGACGCTTTCATATTACCTTTACAGATTTATCTGTCTATCTGTAAAAACCACTGAGAGAAGAGTTATGCAACCGCATCGCTCTCTCTCTCTCTCTCTCTCTCTCTCTCTCTCTCTCTCTGGTAGTTAACCCATTTTCATTATTTACAGTGGCCACATAAAGAATCTATCTGTGTAATAACAGGAGGAGAATTTACGTCCCGTCCAATAACTAACAACTCCACTATATGGAATCTGACCTCGAGCATTTGCTGCTGATGGAGATCGTGTTATTTACGGGCGGCGTTGGGAATGAACCTTCGTTTACTCACTTAACAGAAATTAATAATAATAATAATAATAATAATAATAATAATAATAATAATAATAATAATAATAATAATATTTCGGCAGGTGACCAGCTTTTGGAAACGAAACTAGAATTTGGGCCAAAGGCCAGGCGCTAGGACCTATGAGGTCATTCAGCGCTGAACGGGAAATTGAGCAGAAGGGTTTGAAAGGTGTAACAGGAGGAAAACCTCGCAGTTGCAGTATGAAGCGATTGTTAGGAGAGGGTGGAAAGTAAGCTGGAAGAAAGATATTTGAACGGAGGTATAGTAAAAGGAATGAAAGGGGTTGCAGCTAAAGGCCGAAGGGAAGCTGCAAAGAACCTTAAGCAATGCCTACAGTGCACCGCATAAGGTGCACTGTCGGTATTAACCCCTTGCGGTGAAGGAGACCGTCTTTTAAGCAAGTTTTATTGAAAACGATTGCTACATCAGCACCGTGATTTTATATGATCCTGAAGATTTTCCTCTCATTAAGAGTTCCTCATTCGACGGGTTGGTATCGTTCTCGGATAGCACTCTGTTGGGCCCGCGTTCGATTCTCCGACCGGCCAATGAAGATTTAGAGAAATTTACTTCTGGTGATAGTAATTCATTTCTCGTATAATGTGGTTCGGATTCCACAATAAGCTGTAGGCCCCGTTGCTAGGTAACCAATAGGTTCTTAGCCGCGTAAAATAAATCTGATCATTCGGGCCAGCCCTAAGAGAGCTGGTTAAACTAAGGTATACTTAATCCTCTCATTAAGGCTTGTATTTTCATTTCTTCTTGCACTGGTAAACAGCACTGCAACAAGCATGGGTCTTGTCACTCCAACATATGTCTAGCTTTATCTTTTGAACATGGTAATTGGGGGCGACACCCATCGCAAGGCGGCTTCATTTTGGAGATGGGTGTGTTGCATAAAGTCTTAACTAAGTTTGGATTTCATTACGATAATAACAATGAAAATAATAAAAGTACAGCTCCTTGCGTTATATCTACTCCAGACAGCAACAAACGAAATTATTATTGGCAATAATAATAATAATAATAATAATAATAATAATAATAATAATAATAATAATAATATTCACACTACTATCAATTACGCACCGTCAACAATAATTATTACAATAACACGAGTGAGGAGTCCACTCTAATAATAATGCTTTGACGATTACAATTAAACATTCATCACACACATGAACCTTCCTCTGCGTTGGTGTTTAAATCAAATTAAAGCAACCACTGACTGAAAGTAAACTTACATCGTTTTATTCTAATCATTTAGAAGTGGGTCGAGGTAAAGCTTCGCCCCCTTTCCCACTCTCACATTTACCAAATAAGGACCAGACAATGTCATCAGATAACTTCTTCCGCCGGCCTTTGAACTGAACAAGTTTATCACGAAAACGAAAAGTTGGACGAGGTCATTGATTACTTTAATAAACGTACTTTAATGCGATCAACAAACAAGAACTATTTCGGTGAACAAAGAACATCTAAAGGCAATCCCTTAAACCCTCCATAAACAACGAAAACAAGAAAGCAAGTATGATATCGCAAACAACTGCAAGCTCTCCTTCACATGCCACACGTCCTCTGGCGAGGCGAAAGCTCGAGACTAAAACTTGCACTTGAACCAGCGGAAGCGGAAGTACCACGACCGTTGCTACCATTTACTACGACTACTCACGAAAAAAAAAAAACATCATGAAGTGAAACTTGAACGGCCTTTGAAATCACACTCGACTTGATCCTTGATGCTGACGCGTACGAGGACGAACGAGGTGCATCTGGATCGAGTTGAACGGGCATGTCCTGGTGTATTTGAGAAAGCATTGACTGCCGTTTTCAGTATTACTGAAAATTAAGTATATACATAAAATATCTTTTTCAGATATTCGTATAAATAGGAAGTGTTACGTGCGGACTTGTGATGTAACAAGCACAAAACGGCTTCGCATTACTGAAAATGAATATCTTCGACTTTTAATTAATTTGACTATCGATGTATTTTCCTGACATACGGCCGCCTTGTAGGCAAAGAATTAATTTTTTGCCTTCCTTTTGCCCTTTCTACGAATGATACATAAAATCACGCAAAGGAGAGAGAGAGAGAGAGAGAGAGAGAGAGAGAGAGAGAGAGAGAGAGAGAGAGAGAGAGAGAGAGATCAATTAGCACCAAGAAGACCTATGCTACAACTGAGCGTGTGAGAGAGAAGGATAAGGCGAGCGGAAGAGGAATTGCCTATATTCTCGAACAATGCTCAATTGTGAAATTGCCTGAGTTCACCCTACTCGAGCTGACCTGCCCTCAGCTCACCTATTCCTCGAGGATGCAGCAGCAGAAGCAGGTCATCCTGAGCTTATAAATCCCACTCGTAATTCCCTGTGACACCCGGAATAATTTGACATGAATCCAAGGATTACCTCTGGATGATCCGATATAAATACAGTACCATGCCCTTATTAATCCGGGAGAATATCCGCGTGGCGGATTCTTTTGACCTTTTTTTTTTTAAAAAAAACATCGAGATAGGGCCTGCTGTCCAAAACAGTCTTAGTCGAGGTCCTGCCAAGAAAGAGTTTTCAAATGAACTTGTTTCAGTGCTGCCAGCACTCTCTCTCTCTCTCTTAAAATAACGATGAGAAATAATGATGGAGGCGGAAAACTCTATGTTCTGGATGTTGTGAACTGATCAGACCGATTTACCCTCTAGCACGGTCCAAAGAAGAAGATCAATCAATCCACGAGAGGCACAAAACTCGCGCATCCTGGATTATGACCGTCAATGTTTACCCTCGGCTACTGACTTCTCATTTATAGGCTGGTGACTGGTAGAAAAACATTTGCCTTTCTCTATTTTTGACAAATCAATAGGTCTTCTATGTTGGTCTAGCAGCTTTGCAGTTATTTAATAAACTGACAAAATAATGTGCTGTGTTCGTGTATTATATAAATCTATTATATATATATATATATATATATATATATATATATATATATATATATATATATATATATATATATATATATATATATATATATATACATACATATATACACATATATATATATATATATATATTATATATATATATATATATATATATATATTCTATATATATATATATATATATATATATATATATATATATATATATATATATATATTCCTATATATATATATATATATATATATATATATATTATATATATATATATATGTAATATATATGTATAAGTTAAGTATACCTCAGTTTTACCAGACCACTGAGCTGATTAACAGCTCTCCTAGGGCTGGCCCGAAGGATTAGACTTATTTTACGTGGCTAAGAACCAATTGGTTACTTAGCAACGGGACCTACAGCTTATTGTGGAATCCGAACCACATTATAGCGAGAAATGAATTTCTATCACCAGAAATAAATTCCTCTAACTCTTCGTCAGCCGGCCGGGAATTGAACTCCGGCCCATCGAGTGATATATATATATATATATATATATATATATATATATATATATATATATATATATATATATATATATATATATATATATATATATATATATATATATATATATATAGCCGCCACTCTTAGAAGAGTTTCTGTTCATTTTCTCAAATGAAGATCTAGTTAATACTCGTACAAAACAGGCAGGATCTTGCTGACTTCAGAGTTGTTAACCTACAACAATTACGGCAGCGCTCTATTTATGGACATCTCTTAATTGTGTTTGCAATTTGACATGAAAAATAATATTTACTGGGCGTCGTTTGACCAAGGTCTTCGTGTGGACATTTTCTCTTTGAACATTGTCCTCTACATCGCGACTTCCATTTTGGAAGGAGAGAAGTGTGGGGCCTAACGTTACAAGAATCGACCGTGTGGATTTTTGTTATCCAATTCATCTGATTGTTGACATATTCTGGTTAAAGTATCTTATAAGAAAAAAAAAAAAAACAGAAAGAGCCATCCTGACGACAAACACCATTTGAGTTCCTTCATACACAAGCAAACTGACTCGTCAACCGATGTGGCCCTTAGAAGTTTTGATATACTTCTGAAAAAGGCTTTTCCAATGATCTGTTATTTCCCCTTTTACCACTGGAAAAACGAAAAACCACATGAACTGAAAAAACAAGGCAAAGTAACAAAACCATCACATAGAAACCAAACCCGGCGGAACAAACGCATCACTGTCGCACCTCGTACAAATCGGTTTTAAATCCTTCTCAATCCCTGCAGTCAGCACCCTTTCATTCCAGTGGTTCCAATTTGACCATAGCATTTTTCTAGGGTGATTAATCTCGCCTTAATAAATCCATATCAATCACGTAATCGTCCCAAAATTAATCCTGTGGAGAACAAAAGGTGGAATCCAAATGGTGAAGTTTATGTGGGGTCTATCTGTCTCTTGCAACCACGTGCCAGGGCGCAATATTATCTCTTGTTAGTCCGCGTTGGGGGTGCAAGCAGCGAAGGCTTTGTTCTCTGAATCGACAGATTCCCTTTTTAACAAAATAATCTCAATCGGTCTATTTCGGTTTTCGTTCGTTTCCTGACTTTTACTCGATTACTTTAAAGACCTTCCGATTTTTCAATATCATCATGGAAGCTTTACCTGCATAACATTCATTTTCTTCGTTCTCTTGAAATATTGATTACATTTAATTCTCTGAAATTACAGACCATAAATAAAAAAAATATCGCCACCGGAGAAGCCAAAGAGAACTTTCTGATAGAAAAGAGAATGAAATATCTTTTACACACTGCAGTGCAGTCCCGATAAGAAGAGTAACACGGACTCATGCACTGGCATTCTATAATAACACATCTGTTATTAACTGTAAATGGGAAATTAGTGAAATGATGAACTCTTTTACACCGTCAATGGCATCAATTAAACGAACACATTTTCATTCACCTACCCAGGAATTGCTATTTAACTGAACCTACAAATTTTTATTAATCATAACCAAGCATTTTTACCGAGCTTAATTATGATTCATCGACTTAAAAAAACGAACAAGTGACTGATAAGGGATTTAATGTTACTACACAGGAAACACATACGGTATTTCAAATTAAGCTGGCTTTATACCAGCAGGGGTTCTTCCTCCTTAGCGCAGCCGGTAATCAGCACATAACTGAGTATTTCCTCCTTCGTTTAAACTTTTGTATCTCTGTTCGAAGGCCATTATACAAGGTCTGTTATTTTTCACAATTTCCAGTGGTCTGGAAGAATGTTCTGACATCATTGTCTTACTTAATACTGGAGAGTAAATATGGCCAGCATTTATTTTTGTACTGCCTACTGTTGTTGTTTATATTAATAATATTATTATTCGAACTGGTAGTCAAGCTTCCATAAAGTAAAAAGTCTACATGATTCAAACTGATAGTCAAGCTTTCATAACGAAAAAAGTCTAATGATTCAAACTGATAGTCAAGTTTCAGTAAAGTAAAAAGTCTACATGATTCAAACTGATAGTCAAGCTTTCATAAAGTAAAAAGTCTACATGATTCAAACTGATAGTCAAGCTTTCATAAAGTAAAAAGTCTACATGAATCAAACTGATAATCAAGTTTCTATAAAGTAAAAAGTCTACATGTGAACAAGATGCACCAAGTGAGTGAAATACGAAGAATATTACGAAATCAATAAATGTAACTCAACAAAATCATAAATATAAGAATACACGGACAGAACTTCCGAAATAAGTTAAAAAATTCAAGCAATGTTGCATGCTCCACAGCATGACAGTAGGATCCGTGACACAGATTGTTAGGAATGGGAATATTTTATAGATGCTGCTTTGGGTTTATGATTTTCTTAATACAGTCAATTAAAAAATCGAATGTTTAAAATGTTTATGAAAAAAAAAGAGCAAATCACCGAACACAAAAACTCATAATCATACTTAACTTAGTGATTAACCATAGATGCGTCACCAACATTGTCAAAACATCAGCAAATGATCCTTTGTCTAAAACCTGTACGTTTACAGTAGGCTGGGCAGGACCCAATATAGGGCTAGGAGTAGACCCCGAGTTTGGTAAAAGTCTGCATATTTGTCTTGACAGTTGGTACGCCGGTTCGATTTAGGAATCATACTGCCTTTTATGGGCGTGGGTGTCATCCACTCAGCTCTACTTCATTTGGAAACCAAAGTTCATTGCAGAACATAAGCTGATTATTTCGTAAGCCCACGGAAAGTTTAAAGTGACATTCTCTAAGGAATTTCTTACTCTGATGCACTCACTGAAAAAATCAAGACAAAAACATCATAAAATAACCTACGAAAAATATGATGATTACAAAACGAGAAATTTAGCATAACTATGGGATTATGTGATGACTGGAATATGCAACATGGATCGGAAATTCTCTGAAGAAGGTTGATGACGAGGATATGGGAGGTTATTTTGAAAGCTGGGGGAAGGAGGGGGTGGCCACTAACATTAGTCATAATAAGACGAAAATACACACTTTTCACAACAAGACTGCCACTTCATTTATCAGGTAAATTCTTCCCCTCATATTTATGTGAAGCATCAACCATGGTCAGATGCCAAGGTAGCAATACTTTCACAATGGTACGGAAATTGTTTAAAATAAATCAAAACAGCTTTCACTTCACTAGTAAAGTACACTGGCAATAATAATAATAATAATAATAATAATAATAATAATAATAATAATAATAATAATAATAATAATAATAATAACCGCCTCCAGAGGATGACCAACGAGATGGTCGAAACATGTCGGCGGTACCATAGCCTGAAGTAGGAGAACCTGAATTCAGACCACGGATTCCACGGATTTCTGATTGAATATTTCAATAATAATAATAATAATAATAATAATAATAATAATAATAATAATAATAATAATAATAATAATAATAATAATAATAATAATAATAATAATCTTTTAAAAGGAATGACAGTATCAGTGGAATTGATTTTGTACAAGATCTTTTCAATTCTTCTTACTATTCTCTTTTCTTCATGGTTGATATCTGCTAAGAGCTGGCCGATGTACAGTACATAATCTGGATGGAAAGGCAACAGTTCTGAACTGTTGCTTTTCCATCCACATTACGTAACTCGGCCAACTCTGAGCAGACATCAGCCATGAAGAAAAGAGAATAGTAAGAATTGAAAAGATCTTGTACAAAATCAATTCCACTGATGCTGCCATTCTTTTTATGAGATCATGCTCAAAAGAGGGTCTACTCCCTTCAAATAATAATAATAATAATAATAATAATAATAATAATAATAATAATAATAATAATAATAATAATAATAACAATAATAATAATAATAGTACTTCCCCTGACGCTGCCATTCTTTTTAATGGAACATACTTAAAAGAGGGTCTACTCCCTTCAAATAATAATAATAATAATAATAATAATAATAATAATAATAATAATAATAATAATACTAATAACTTTCCGTCAGAACTTCACACGACCCCACACCAGTGGACGCACCCTAAACTGTTCCTGAAACACTGCTGACGTATGTAGGTTAATGAGCAAATAATAGCAACTTTGACAAGGCAAATACTCATGAACCTCCCCTCCGCGTAATCAATTATAGGACTATATGCAAAGCTTACCTTACCCCGTTGAATGCAATTACATTGCTCTACGGTGAATTCTATTCAAACCTATATATATTTTTCTTTCGTATCAAACTTGCATATTCTCTGTGAACAAACACGAGGAGGGGAAGTTCTAATGCAGTTCAAAGTTTGCCTACATCGATGTGCAAACACGCCTAGGTAAACAACTGGGTATTGTTAGGGAGTGCCAACGCCGAGGGTCATTCGCTTAATGTACAAACGTCCCACCTCTCTCTCTCTCTCTCTCTCTCTCTCTCTCTCTCTCTCTCTCTCTGTGGTATTTCACTCAACATATTGTTACGCATAACCTACTTTCTTGTTTGAAATTTGGTTAAAGATACGCTTCTATTATGTTTTTGAATAAACCCCATCTTTCTATCTGATGCCCCGCTAAACCTGTACTTTACTGTTATCATTATGATTTTTAATATTATTATTATTATTATTATTATTATTATTATTGTTATTATTATTATTATTATTATTATTATTATTATTATTATTATTATTATTACTTATACAGAGCGAGTCATAGAAGGGCATTAACTTGCTAAAAATGTTTCGAGCGAAAAAGAATACTCATATTTGGAATAAGAAATACGAGAAATATGGCTATGAAAAGTATTGCAAAACAAAGGCAAATTAACCAAATTAAACATATATTCTGTATATGTTAAAATTAGTTTAAATATTTCGAATAAGTTAAGGTATATGATGTTTATGTCATCAATAAACCCCATACCTCTAAGCTATTTCGGCAAACACCGGGAGAGATTTTGTTTTTATACTCCCTGACTCCTATCTTAAAAAAAATGCAGCTTAACATTTTTTTTTTTTAAATTCTCATCTGCATTTACCCTTTGGGGAGTGCTTTCATTAAAGTCGCCGATACTCTCCCTCGCGCGCGTCGTTTCGGAGCTACATTCCGAAAGCATTATCACCGGCGAGTAAATATCGCCGCGTCGTCACAAAATAGACCTGCTAATAGGCTAATCACAAAATTCATAAAAGCCATTTCACTCCTGCACGCCGAAATGCAAAAAAAGTGCTTCGGGCAGCGCTATCAAAAAGATATCGGGAAAAAATCCTAATTCTTCACTCTCCCCATGCAACGCCATTCCCTCCCCCGAACAAAAAAAGGGGAGGGTGTTAGGACACCGTCAAAATTCAATTAGCCCTCCCTCCTCGCTGACAAGCAGGGTTACCAATGTCCATTATAACCTATAGTTATAACACTAATGGGGTGTTCCTCCTCATTGAGTTTTAGCACGGAAAAAGTGCTGGAGTGCATTGCAGATATAACACTGACTGGACCTCATGGACTGGTTACTTCACAATAATAACAATGCTGCGAGCTAAACTCAAAACAAAATTTAACTATTGTTTAGAAAACTAAAATCATTACGCTTATTTTTGAAATATGCATCTACGGGTTACTTCCTTTAAACTGATTCAAAATTGCAATACTGAAACTTCCCTTTTAAGCATTAAGACTTTGAATGCATACTAAGGAACCTGACTGCTTTTTTTTTCTACGCGTGTAATTTAAGACCCAGGACAAGCAGTGGGTGAGATATGAGTTTCGAACAGTAAGGATTCCAAACAGGTTTTTTTTTACCATAATAATAATGTAAGTTTTTTCCCCTGTAAAAACGAAGTGCTTCTGTTGATAATAGCAGATTCTGTACTGATATCGCAGTATTATATGTTTACACATGTATATTATGTGTGGATATATATATATATATATATATATATATATATATATATATATATATATATATATATATATATATATATATATATATATATATATATATATATATATATATTATAGCATTTGCAAGAGTTCTGTATTCTGTGGACATTATTGAGTGTCTAATCTATCCAGCAAAACCAGAATTTCAAAGTTAGTTTCATCTCGCACCTACCCCAAGTTTCACGGAGCGTTGGTAACACTGTACCTAATGAGATTTAACAATACCTGTTGTTCCCTCGACTTCAAACGCAATTATTGATTTTAAACTCAATTACTGATTAACAAGACTACAGCTTGCTTCAATGGTAGACAGTTTTTAACTTTCCAATACCTGGAAGCTTAAATGCTTTGCTACCGTGGGCATTACTTTAAGCTCTGCGTGTTGTCATGGTGTTTCCGTGAATTTTTAGACCTCTTTTAATGCTTCAATGGTGTATTCACTTTAGTGTCCCAGATTCTTTATTAATCTCTTAATTATTTTACACCATCAAAACTAAACTGCAATACATGGAGAGAATTTTGGGAAACAGGTGTTTTTTTCTTCAGGAGTGGAAAATACAAAGTATTTTTTCATTCAAGGGACTTCTGGATAAAGGCTAATCATATTCACATCGTGCATATTAAGGCGACTTTCCACATGCTGTAGATAACTAAAACACCAGTTACTCCGTTTGAGACATAAAGAAGTGATATATAACATGGATAAAAAGACGAGTATGGCAAGCTGAAGACCGACCCTCTGGGAGGTATGGCAGTCCTGTAACCCACAAGTCACGAAAGAGTTAAGTGCAACATAATCTATCCAATTAAACTGAAGCGGTCTTCTTCAACAGTTGTCAGAGTAATCTCCATTCTGTCTCATGAAACAGCTCTCTTCAACTTCTGCGAGTTGTTGAATTGGAATAAATAATTACGCTATTAAATTGAGCTTAGCTGACTAAGTGTCGTTCAACACGGCATTACTGTTGAAGTGGTCTATATTGTAATCCAACTTGCGCTGATATTAAGCTCTTTAACCGAACATAACTAATAAGATCGCCTATATTCTACCCTGCTTCTTTCAGTTCTTAGTATTCAAACTGCAATATACTGTATTTATACAGCTTTTACAACTCTCACTTGTTAAAAAACCACTGTATTTTGCTGTCAGTCATTTCAGGGCCAAATTGATAAATATGACTCTTTTTCTATCCTATCATCACAGGTTTCAATTCATAACTCCACTATAACCCACCTTATATTTTTCAAAGGTTTCAATTCTTAGTCACCTACAATTCATCTTACACTTTCAAACTATAATCTATCATACACCTTCATAAAGTATTTTAATTCCATTCAGTCCTCCTCAAGATCATTTACTTCTCTATTCTGTTCAAACTTACGGTATTTAATCGTACATCTTTCAGTGTTTTTAGTAATCAAAGTCCACTGCTATTCTTACTGCTTTCACGGTTTCTGGTGCTAAAGTCCACTACATTTTATCCTAATTCCTCAGCAATTGCTAAAGGACAACAGCCACGATACCCTGATTCGCACGACAGACTCCGCCAACCACGGCAGGAGTTTATGAGGCGGGACAATGCTGGGCATAAAGTGACCCAGAAGGACGCTCACTCAACCAGTTGGCTTCCTTATTATTGCCACTTACACTTCGTGGCCCTCGTGCATATAATCTCTCTTTCTCTCTCTCTCTCTCGTTTGAAACGAGCCTATAATTTCTCTCTCTCTCTCTCTCTCTCTCTCTCTCTCTCTGATGTTTCAGATGTAAACCGATCTAGTTTTGGAATTCCCAGGGGGGTTAACATAACAAACATCAAACTATTTCACCTATAAGGATAATATAATATTAAAAGCGACTAAAGATGAATACAAAGTCATGCAAATATATAATTTATATGTGAATATATAAAAGGTCATGTGTGTATGTATATGTGTATATAATATACATACTGTATATATATACATACATACATATATATATATATATATATATATATATATATATATATATATATATAATATATATATAATAATAAATCAATCCTTCCTTTTATTATAAATCCCCGTTCTTATTTACAACGAACTACCTCTCTCTGTGCGTTTGCTTAAAAGCAAACTTGAAGCAACTGAGAATAATCAAGCAAATGAAGCAGCTACTGCGGACGCATGTTGCAACCAAGCCAAGCATGACCGGAACGGAAGCGGCCTCCTCTGTGACCGAGAGATGCAGGCCAGGAGGATAATTCTCTCGTCGGAAGCAAGCAAATTCTCCTAATGAGAGAGAGAGAGAGAGAGAGAGAGAGAGAGAGAGAGAGAGAGAGAGAGAGAGAGAGAGAGAGCACAATTATCAGACATACGAGGCACACGAATTCAAAAGAGGAAAAATATTTGGCTAGCAAGGAAATGGCAAATGAAAATGAATACCGAGAGAGAGAGAGAGAGAGAGAGAGAGAGAGAGAGAGGCGAGAGAGAGAGAGAGAGAAAACATGTACTCTACTTGATGGTATGACTCAACCACATACATTAACGCATCTATTAACTATATAAACGTAAGCGTATCTTATGAATAACCAACCCCCCCCCACCCCCACCTCGTGGAATGAGGATGAACTAGAGGCCCTCCGGTTTTCATAGTATACATTTTGAATGATACATGAAAACTTCCCGGGGTTTTTTAATTTATTTCACTCTCTCTCTCTCTCTCTCTCCCCTTCCTCCTTTTCTTCTTCTTCTTCTTCTTCTTCTTCTTCTTCTTCTTCTTCTTCTTCTTCTTCTCTCCATCCCTGTCTTCGACCCACTGCTAAGGTGAAATAGGCATACTGGATTTCAGAGAACGCGCCCATATCGTCTCTCCTCGTCTGGTTTGAGAACAAACTGAGCGCGTTTACCGGAGCTCTCCACAAGAGAGAGAGAGAGAGAGAGAGAGAGAGAGAGAGAGAGAGAGAGAGAGAGAGAGAGAGAGAGAGACGCTGCTAGTTGGGAACGATGTAATTGGGGGTAGGAGGCACTGGTGTACGGTAAGGGATAAATGAGGAGGAGGAGGAGGCGGAAGAGGAGGAGGAGGAGGAGGAAGAGGAGAAGGAGGAGGAGGAGCAGCAGCAGCAAGAGAGGGGGGGGAGGGGAAGGGAGTGTTAAAGAGAGGCGTGTTTACTGACACAACAATAAAAGCCAGATTGCAAAGGGAATGATATTCGAAAGAACCACCTGGAGGACATAAATGCGTGCCTTCGTAATTGCATGACATCCAGTTAAACGAGAGTTTGCAATGGCATGTTATCAAGTTATACTTGCGCATATGAAACGATCTAAAGTTTAATATGTCTCTCTACAATGTTAATATTAATGTTAATGAATTATGATATTTTTCCAAATACATCAAATTAGCAAAGAGCTTTGTGACGGTTTATCAAATGTGTCTTTGAACGCCATGGTTTCAATTTGGTGTCTTTATGTAACCTTGATAAATGCTTCTTTGCCAATTCAATAAGTAAAGTTCACTCCGTCTCTCTGCAACTGCATATCAAGTGAAACATCCAGCATTGCAAGTGCATGGTATCAAGTGCTTTGCAACACTGTATGCATCAAGTGCCTTATAATTCTGCATACTATCAAGTACCTTGTAATTCATGTATAGTATGTCTTTGCAATGTAGATAATTTCGGTGAGTCTGCATCTTAATAATATAAAATAAAACTTTATTTCAAAACGCATATTCCCAAATTATTGGCGAGTCTTTGTAAGCAAAATTTTGCTCGAGTTTGTAGGTAAATCAAGGCAAAGTTGGCACCTTCCATGTTATTTCCCCAAAAGTTCCTGACGTTTCTAACAACAATCAGATTTCCTTTAGAAACATTTTCTAAAGCTATTACTGTAGTTCTATCACATCATGCAACTGGAAACATTTCCACAACGCTACTTGAGTTTGAAAATTTTTCCAAAAGACACGTTCCGAAAACTACTAGAAATCCAGCACTTTATGCAGTTTGAAGTGTTGTCCAAAATCTAACAAGGAGTTCGTGACGCTTCAAACGATTAAGAATAGTATGAAAAACCTACCAGAGTTTCCCATACTTCACGACTGCAAAAGCTTTCCATATTTACTAAATTTCTAACCTTTAAAACAAGTTACCATAGCTCCTATTTGGCCTTGTGACTAAAAACGTTTTCGACATGCCATTAGGCTTCCTCACACTTGGAAACGCTTTCATAAAGCTAACGAGTTTACTTAAAATTTTTGCCGTTCGAAACCTTGTAACAGCTTTGGATACCTCACGATATGGAACGTTTTTCGCAGCTTCTCACAATTAGAAACGTTTTCTAAACGATGGCAGAGTTCCAATACTTCTAGTGATTGAAATCGTTTCCTAAACGCCCATGAAGTTCCTATCAATTTCTTGAATGCCAATCTTCGTTCTCTCGAGTACAGTTGGTCCGTCATTACGATACGTAATTCCCTTTGCACTCGCTAATGACTAAGATGAGTTCGGTGAACGCGAGGTGGTGTACCACTCAGGACTGAACTTGACGTTTCCTAATGGGTTTACAGCTTCTGCAGCGAAAGAGACGAATGAGATTAGGATGTGTTTACTGGAACGTGAAAAGCAGATGGTGTGTAATACCCGCAACGGATGGGCTCGATTATCGCTCGGAGTTAATGTAAACACGATTATTTCCCTTTATTACAGAAGAGCGGACGGAAATCGCAAGAAGGATGCAAATATTACAGGAATACGCCTCGCAAAAATGTCAGTAATTTTCTTGAGGAACGATAATGACTAATACAGACCGCACTGTGCGACTGATTGTCGATTTATTAATATTTTTGCTTTAGCTCACTGAAGAAAGCAAGATAATTGAAATCTAACATGACCAAGATTAAAAAGAAAAAAAAGTTGAAAGAATAAATATGCAAAACTTATTTCACACCATGAACCTTAGTCCTACATCTAAAATGTACCTTCAACTCGATGGCTAAGAACATGCATATGTCACATGAAAAATTCTCCAAAAATATAGTTACATCGTTACCAGACTTGAAAATATAAAGTACTAACACCTACACGTCAATAAACAGAAGGAACGAATTTTTCCCATTTTAGGGGATGGCGTCAAAAAGTTAGAGCCTTCCCGTTTTTAGCACGCGCTGATACCCATTCACAGCTGGGTGGGCTGGTGGACGGCACTCCGAGAATCGCACCACGGACCATGCCAACGTCTACAATTAGGCTACAAGAACCACATTTATAAAACCTTTTGGGCACAGTTTCGCTCATCAGAATCTCTAACTGAATGCCAATGCTCACTTGGCATCTATTACTTTGAGACAGTAATTTTCTTATTTCTTATAATCTCATCCGCAAGGGTGAAATTCTAAAGGAAAGGATGACAGTTATTCAACGCCAACAGTTGTTTCAGCCGTTAATTCACGGCTATTTTCAGGGCTGTATAAGTTTTAAAAAAGGACCTGCATTCAACATACAGGCGAGTAAAGAAATGAAAGGACTAAAAACAAGAAACTCAACATAATTCAACAAAGAAAATGTCACACCTGTGGATGATTCTCCATGAAGCTTCACAAGGTTGGATCTTCTGGCTACAAATGACCTGCAGAGCCATTTTGTTTTTCTGGACTGAGGAAAACACAATCTCAATACATCTGGAAATTTACAGTACACTGCAAAAATGTAATGACTGCTGCTTAAGCAACCGCTAGCTGCATAAAGCCATCCTCCTGAGAAACATATTCAGTGTCTCTGATAAAAGTAATTTAAAGTTGGTTTTTGTCAAGCGTATCCATAAAATGCTGATGTGTGGCCCCATTGTTTCAAAGAGCTTGAAGGTACGTTATCAGGATAGTTATTGTGTGCTCAACATAGGTAGTATCGAAAGGTTTACACACTTCCTCAGAGCATTTACACTTGTAAACCGTGCTCGTCTTTGATTCCCTAAATCTCCAAAGGACAGTGCTATTCCCTGTCATAAGGCAGCTCCCATGCTGAGCAAGCTGAAGACTCAATGCAATACTTTCTCAAAGGGCGCCTTCAGTGTTACACGATTTTTGGTGATCTTCTAAACAGTGTCTCCATCCCGTCTGCAAACTATCCCTTAGTCAATTTTGAGGTACATTGTTATTTTTTGTTGTTGTTTTTCTTGTGTTTTCAGCTCATGTATGCAACTCTTCATTTTTCTTCCCTTTCACTTAATCATTTCACTAAGGTGTCCATTATTTGTCAACATCAGACTGCCTAGTTTCAGTTCTGCAAGGACAACTTTTCAGATACTGCAACGAGAAGGTTCTTCACATATTCGCAGCAATGACGGGCCTTTCGTGTACATATACATGTGTATATAAATATATATACATATATAAATTTATAAATATGTATACACATATATTACATATATGTATGCAAAACATATGTATACATACATACATATATATAAATGTATATACGTATGTATATATATATATATATATATATATATATATATATATATATATATATATATATATATATATATATGTATATCAGAATGGAAATTAAATTCCACAAGCTGCCCATGTCATGCACCCGTCAATTCGCGAAGGTTTCTCTCGATCTCTCCCGCGGAAAGGCACAGACGAAAAATAGGAAAATATAAAAACATACTCATCCCAGCACATACCCTTTTCCTTAGATAGCAACTTCGAGAACATTTTATCAGACAATATGAAGAGATCACATTTTGTAAATGCATATTAATAAATTCCCCATATGAGAAGAATACTTTCAACAGGAGCTGAACATGTATTGTTTGATGTTGCGCAATACATCTGGAGATTGATGAAGTCAGAGTCTGAAATGGAGGTAAGCCGAAATATGTCAACGCTAGTGTGTTCTTGACATACTATGCTAAGCTGTGCATTCCACGAAGTCTGAGAGCTTCCACCCTACAAACTCTCCTTATATACAAGAATTTAAACATTTGTGGAATATATTTAACTAAAACTACAAAAGAAAGATGTAAATAATCTTTAATAAACTCAAAAATACTTTTTTTCATTGAACAAGAATCTGCAGGGCTCTTTCAGTAGGAGCGACCAGTTTTCGTGATATCTAATAGCCAAAATACTACTACTACTACTACTACTACTACTACTACTACTACAACTGCTAATGATAATAAACACTACTAAAGTGAAAGAAAATGCAGGCAATCTGGTTTTTCTTTTTAGTACCTTCTATAATAATTCTGACAGTTAAAATAAAATAGAATCAGCAGTAACATTAACATATCAGTAAAAAAAAAAAATATTTAAATAAAACTAATATAAATGGCTTTATTACTTGAACTTTTACAAAAGCCTGCTTACAATCATAATAACAGAGATCAAAATAAAATTTTGAGCAACAATAACTAAAAAATAAATGAACTGAACTGATAAACAAATGAATATTGAAAATTATAACGACAGCAATTATTTTTAAAAGATAACAATACAAGTTATAACAAACTTTTGAAAAACTCTTGAGGAAAAGGACTTTACAAACTGACCCTCTCCAAAAGGGTCTGCGACATATGACCCGCATTGTGCCCGAGTTCCTCGGACGTGGCCCTCCTCCTCCTCCAATCATTTTTTCATCCTTTTCTGTCCTTTTCCTTGTCCCCTCCTCTTCCTTCCTTCATTCGTTCCTCAAGCTCCCCTCCTGACCAAAATCCTCCCCGCAAGCAGAGTTATGGATGCTCTCGAATGCAGGCTATATACACTGGAAAGCACTTACAATATTTGCCGCTTTCATCTCTTACTGGATGAAAGGAAAGAGAGAAAGAGAAATTCCATGTCCGATATTAATAGTCATTCCTTCAATGAAAAGGTAGTATGTGTGTGCGCGGAAGAGAGAGAGAATATTTTCATGCCTACTATGAACAGCATGAGAGAGAGAGAGAGAGAGAGAGAGAGAGAGAGAGAGAGAGAGAGAGAGAGAGAGAGAGAGAGAGAGAGAGAGAGTGTCTGTGTGTCCAAATGTGTGTATGAAAGAGATAAAAAGAGAGTGATGGGGGTATTTCTCGTCTGACATATTCAGCAATCCCTTCGACAAAATGAGAGAGAGAGAGAGAGAGAGAGAGAGAGAGAGAGAGAGAGAGAGAGAGAGAGAGAGAGATTCCCTTTCTGACATTAACGGCAATTCCCGCAATTCCTAGGCTGTGCCGTAAAATAACAAGAGTGCGAACTAATGCAATAACCAAAAATAAAAGAAAACAAACCCTGACAGGGAAAGGAGGAAAGGGAATGGGAGGAGGATAGGGGAGGGGAGGGGATGGAAATTCATTGGTAATCAATTCGCTTTAATTCAACCCCAAAGAAACGTCACTCATTTTCTTTCAATGGTTATCTGCTCGACAATTAAGCTCTCAACGACTATTCAGTTTCATACAGACTGAGTAGATGATATTCGTTGTTTATAAAAGTGAAGATGTGAAAACTACATTTACATTTATACCCCGCAGGAATTGTACTTCAACATTTACATATTTTCCTTCAACAGATGGTTTTCATGATGAAGTCAATTCCACAATTAAGGGGATTACAGAAAAATAGTAATTACTGCTGAAATAAAAATAATCCTCAACACCAATGGAACAGGTATTACCATTAGTTAATGACAAGCTTCCACCCCGTGAAGTGTAAACAAACCCACTTACGATTGCAAACGCTAGATGGCTCTGAGCTTCTGAACGGAAAACTGTGAGCACATCGTCGAATCGGTCAATAGAGAATGGACAGTCATAAAAGAAACAGATGGAAGTGATAAAAACACTAATGGCTTCCATGAATTCCCATGTTGATAAGTAAATAGCACTCATATATTACACTCAAAAGTTTAATTAAAAGTTAATTGAGATGGGGACCGGTCTAAATTTTGGACTTTATGAAAATGATTCCACATCGCCAAAAAAGGAGGAAAAAAGGTTGCGATTATTTGGTGAGAGGGAGACTTCATTTGGTGTTCGAAATGAAGCGGGAAAAAATTCAAATCACGCTTGAATTTGCAACAAAGACAAGGAGAAGGGCTGCATATTTTTTACTTTTTATAAACCTAAAAACATTCGTGATTTTTTCCCATTTACAGCTGAAGGACAGTAAGGGACAGTATGTGGAGAAATACACACCCAATTGCACGTCTCAGCACTCCCCGCCTTGGCTGCCAACTACCACAGTCAACTTACTAACCAGTACAGAACTGCCTGATCAAATCAACAGACTTAAACTGGATTTTCCAGGAACCGGACCTAAATTGCTTCACGTCCACGACCGTCTGGGGTGGGGCCAGATCTTCCCACGTGACCACCTAATTTACTGGTCATGATATTTGCCTCACCCGTGACAGCGACAGGATTCAATTCCCAAGCGGGTAGGAATGCTTCAGGGTCACTTGTGCCCCCCCTTGATCTAGGCTATGAACCCGGCAGTTAGGGACTTGCTGTAAACCGTGAAGGTGGTATTTTACAGCTACAGGTGAAAAGGCAGTGATATAAAATATATTTCAGTGATATATATATATATATATATATATATATATATATATATATATATATATATATATATATATATATATATATAAATACATAAATATAATAATATACTATATGTCAGTGCGAAGTGAAGTAGGTGGAAGCTTGGAGCGGGAGCTCCTACCAGAAAGTAATATCCTGCACTAAATGCTCCATCCACGGATGGTCAGTTGGACCCTTCCGGAACCTCAATAGGGAGAGAGTGTGCTTGTAACATGTGGCGTGCAATATCATCTCGCACCTGCTAGTGTGTTTCCCTGATATCCTCTGAATATTCCTTGATATTGAGGAGAGAGAGAGAGAGAGAGAGAGAGAGAGAGAGAGAGAGAGAGAGAGAGAGAGAGAGAGAGAGAGAGAGATTAAGAAACGTGGGACTGGGTAAAGATCTGTTAGAATACAGTTGAAAATGTTTGTGTATGAGAGAGACAGTGTGAATAAAGATATGGGAAAGAAAGGTTCAAATGTGTACATATGAGAGAGAGAGAGAGAGAGAGAGAGAGAGAGAGAGAGAGAGAGAGAGAGAGGTTGCATATGTGAATGAGACAGAACAATAAACAATAGGTGATAATAATAACTGAATATTTGGGTGTGTGAATAAATAAAATCGGGATTTTACAAAATACGACTTAGTTATGTAAATATACAAATAAAGTAAACACAATAAAAACGATTTCCAGTAAAAAATAATTATATAAACCAAGCAAAAGCAATACTTATAAGGTAAAAAAGTACCCTGCCTACCAGCACCCGAAACCTCTTGCCTACCAACCTTCACGTGACGTCATTCGGCACGCGTCCATATAAACAAACTCCTTTAAATGCTCACTCACACCTTGCAATGACCGGAGGGGATCTACAGGATGCGCCATTAAGGAAATTCTATAGACTTAGATCAAAGCAATTTCGGGGCGATCTCAAGAAAATTCCGAGCCAATTCTGAGACAATGGCGCGGAGCCCTCATAAACGGAAGAGAGAGAGAAAGAGAGAGAAAGATTAGCAGAGGAAAGCAGCCCCGCCACTCGGTGTAATAATCACAAGAACACTGATACCGCTTTGTGCAAGTCTAGTACTATCATGAATTTAATCATATGGTAGCAGCGTGAAAACCAGGTAATATACATGCATATATATAAATGGAAAACTTCTACAATGCAAGATCTGCGTCTATTTGAGTGTGTGTGTGTGTGTGTGTGTGTACTGTATACACGCACATACAATCATTGATACATACATACCCATATATATATATATATATATATATATATATATATATATATATATATATATATATAGAGAGAGAGAGAGAGAGAGAGAGAGAGAGAGAGAGAGAGAGAGAGAGAGAGAGAGAGAGAGAGAGATTAAAATTTGAGTCTTTATAACGTATACGAACAATGATATCCAATACAGGATCGCCTAAGGTGGAATTTACTGAAAGACTAAAATAGACAAATAAAAACAGGGTGGCTTAACAAAAATTGGAAGTGAAATAGACTGAAATTACAAAGGGAAGTAAAATCATATAATACTCTATTACGATTTGTACTGCTATACGAATATGACAATCAAACTACAACTAAAAGATTTGATCGACCTTATAAAAAATCCTTAAGAGAAAATTATCAGTTAGAAGTCTGAAAATTACAGAAATTCCATATGCAGGTGAAAAAATTATAAAAGTGAGATGGAGATGGGTTGGACATGTCATTCGCACAACCCCAGGAGAATACTGTGTGATAATGTCAACTGGGCTCTGAGCGGCCTGGAAGAGTTGGAAGACCCACATCTTCTAGGATGAGAACTCTGAGACGGAAGGATGGAGGTGGTTGATATATTGGATATATATATATATATATATATATATATATATATATATATATATATATATATATATATATATATATATATATATATATATACATATACACATATAGCAATATAAACAAACCTAAAAATATTCAAGCCCAGATGAAAAAAGTAACACGTACCTTTGACAGTGAAGCTAATCTGACATGAGATTAAAAAAAAAAAAAAAGGATATGTACACAACTTTCAGTTGAATGGCAGAAAGGGAGAGATCGCGGTGAAAAAGACACGAGAAAAAAAAAAACAAACACATAAAATAAAAAATCCTTAACATCCCCAGGATAAAATTCCTTAGATATTCATGCGAATAAATTTTTGTACTAAATTTCTCAACATAAATTGATTATAAGAAAATTCTTAGAATAGAAAACACACAGAACGAAACCATACGAGTAAACCCGTTGTGTAAAATGACTTTAATAAAATCTAGGAAATAAAAACTTTCAAAAAAAATCTTCAGACTATAAAGGAAGAATTTATGATTGAAAGTTGACATCTTTGATATACAAAGTAATTGGAAATGTCATACAATTCTTTTAAGAAAGTAAGAAAAAAGTGTTGCCTCACGAAAATATTAACCGTTATTAATACTTTCTCGTGGAACAATGAGTGCACGACGATATTTCATGAGAAAAAAATATTAACTGGCAATGATCAGCAGCAAAATTCCCTAGAGAAACTTAATTGAAATTTAAATACTTCTTAGAAGCTACTCTTGGAAGATATGAGGATTTATTTCTCGCTGCAATGTGTAATTCTAGGTGAAGCAAATACTTATACATCAAAGATATAAATAAGGAAATTTTGAGAAATATTTCGTAAACTGCTTCCGCATTTATGGCCTTACAGCGCTGATCTGACATAGTCATTGCTGGTAAGATTATGAATGAATTATATAACTTCTAAAAACAAGCAAAGCCTGAAAGAGGCTTACGGTAATCCCTCTCCGACGTCGCGCATGAAACAGTATCGAAAATTCTCTTCTTGGACATCGACTGTACTCAACGGCTCCCTGGAAAAACACAGTCACTTCGTGTGATTTAGAACCACTGCATCGCTGGATTTCGTTTGGCCTCCTTCTGCGATTTTCTTTTCGCTGCTCCAGGATTTTTCCAGTCTTAAAACACTCGGCAAGGTTCTTTTTATCCAAGCTTTTTTTTTATACCTTCACACTCTAAGATTTGTGTCCAAGATTTTTCCTGTGTTAAATACTTAAGATGAATCTTTTCATTCCAGGATTTTGATTAGTATTTTCTTAGCTTTCAACACTCGAGATGATTCCTTTTTCTAAGATTTTCTATCTTTAAGCACTTTGGAAGATTTTTTTAGTCCGAGGATTTTCCCACGTTTAAACAGTTGAGAAGAATCTTTTTCTTAAACGTTTCAAAGATCTTTATAATTCAGGACATTCCCTATACTTGAACACCTAAGAAGAATCTTTTAATGCCAGTAATTTTCCATCCCACAGACTTATCTATATTCTTTGTTCCCGTCTGTTGATACTTCTGACTTAAATGCGAATCACTAACTTCAAAGACTTGTAGCAAGTTGCTAAATATTGACCATGCCCCAACAGACGGTCACGAGAGCTTAGGTACCATGGGTGCTTGGTATTCATTGGTCACCCATCCAAATATTGGCCACACACATTAACTTAAGGATGTCGATGTGTCGAGTAAGTGGATGCCTATGCATTCTGGATGATTCAGTATACTAAATGAATTTCAGCATAGGGAGAACCTTCATTGCCATTACTGGTAATCGTAAACGATAGAGCAATTCCCTCTTATTTTGATATTTACAAAAAAAAAAAAAACTATGATAACCTCTTAAAACAAAGAAATAAAAAGGAAATAAAAACACCCTTCGAAAGCAACTACGGCGGTAATAAGAAAAGAAATGGAAGCTTTATTTACGCTAGCAACTTATAAGAAAGAAAGCAATTAAACGCAACACTATGGCTACAACCAGAATAAACAAGAAAGCAAAATACTGTATTGATACTAACCAAGAAAATGGGGTGGCAGGATTCACGTTCACAACTAATTACGTGGAGTAAAAATAATACAATACTCTAACTTCTATAAAAAAAAAAAGAAAGCAGGAAAAAGAATTCTGCTCTAAGTTGGAAGAACGATAAAAAATGAGAGAAAAAACACCCTAGTAACCAACGCTTATTACTAAAAATGAACCCAAAAAATGATGATAAAATCGGAAATAGACCCTCTACTTAAAAAAAAAAAAAAAAGATATAAAATGTAATTTACCAGATTCAATAACTGGACGCGAAAAGTTAATTCGTTGGAGTGACGAGAGAAAAGAAAAAGGGAAAAAAATGTATGTTTCTCGACTCGATAAAATGCACTTGACATTTAATCACACCAATAAATCTTTCCAATTATGAAAGTCTCAAATCTAAAAAATGCGATCAGAGTTTTTTTATTTTTTTTATTTTTAATAAAACGATCGAACAGGAAATGTTTCATTTTCATTTGAGCAGGCTTTCAACTTCAGCGACGGTAAACAATTTTGTCTGAAATAATAATAATAATAATAATAATAATAATAATAATAATAATAATAATAATAATAATAATAATAATGAAAATTACCTGGAGGCATAAATTCAAGAGATATTTAGTAATACTTTAGAAAAAGTCACATGATTTAAACTGTTACTGGGCAACTCTGGAAACCAATAAAAAATGACCAAATGCCGATTTCGACGTAGAGAATTTAAAGTAATTTATTAATTCCAAACAAGTTTAAAACTTTGGTATTACGGAGGCAATGACATTCGAATTTTAGCCAATAATGTTCGTGACAACTTAACTTACAAAATTCCACCAAAGAGAATATTTATATTATAATACAATTATCTCTGCCATTTATAACCTTGTACAAGCCTTTTATTTATAGATCTTTTCTCCTACAAGTTTTGCAAAAGCTTCCAGTTTTTGTCAAATAATTTACTATAAAACACTGTTAACGATATATCATTGCCGTGCTCAGAATTTTGGGCTGCAAGAGAAAAATATATTTCACTCAATTTCACGCATGCCTCTTTCTGAGGTTGCTGAAAGGTCTCTTGCCCTTTCTTTGTTTCCATCTGAGCTTTTCTGATAGTCTTCTGTCCATTTTTGCGCTTGCTTAATGGTCTCAAGCTCCTCCGAATATCTTACCATCGCATTTGGAGCAGCTCTACGTAATCTGTTAAAAGAACCAATTGCTAAGCTATCTTTTCTTGAATCTCCATCTTCTCTGCAAACTAATGTTTACAAGAATGAGTTCTTACTTTCAGCTACAAGTCATTTCGTTTTTATGCCTCTGTAATACGGTAACAGAAGGCAGCTGCATAACCATTTTCATCCAATATGACTACTGTGAATAAAAAGAAACTCATGAGATATGAACTTCGCCAGGTCTTGGTCGCTTCGCAAAATTGTACAGAAAAGTAACTAGCAAAGCTTCAAAAGTACTCTCTCTCTCTATGTATGTATGTATTTAGTTGTATTCTTCTCAATCACGAAGATAAAATATTACGATGCACTCCACAATGAAGATGAAGGAGAAACCAGAGGAAAAGGAAATAGAGTTCTTAATTTGTCCCGATAGTATGTATGTATGTAAGTAGACAGAGTGAGAGCGTCATATGTGGATTGCATGGATCTAAATACAGCTAATGGCTGAACCAACAGAGGCAATATGAAGGCGTTTAGGACATATGATACCGCAGACAAGTTGCTGAAAGCGATTAAACGTTAGGAGAAACTAGAGAAGCCGGTGAGTGACTTAAATAATATCTGCAAGAAGAGAAAGATGAAAGTATACGTGGGAAGAGTAAGGCCATGAGGTTGAATTGGAACCAGGAAGACAGAACAATGGTGGGTGGCACAAGAATGGAAGCAGCCGATTCTTATCGTTATCTGGTAGTAAATGTACTGGATGACGGTCGGAGAAGAGAAGTATGTAGTCACTAGATGTGCGAAGGATTGGCTATATCTGAGTGTGTTGCAGAAGAATGGGAAAAGACTTCGGGTGTCTACGGAATCCATAGGTAGGGATGTATGAATGGATTGCTGAGCCAACTATCCTTTACCTGAAGTAGGGACGTTCAGCATGCTGACGATTCGCCTACTGTATCAGTGTAAGAACTGGCAAAAGCTGTGGAGGTTTTATACGCAGGGCGCTCATAAACAATTCAAAAGTTTAACTATGAATGTAGTAGTGACCACAGCTTCGCTTCCTCTTCTAGAGCCACTCCTCGTTAGGGGTATATATATGTGTGTGTGTGTGTGTGCAACACACAAACACATATATATATATATATATATATATATATATATATATATATATATATATATATATATATATATATACATATATTATGTGTATTATATACAAAGCACGTTAAAGATGAACGAACGTGAAGTAAAATCTCCATGAACGTGAGTTTAACAAGTACAAGGAAACGAAACGGAATGGAAGCTAATTACAAACAGTAACACTCAGTACTAAGCATACCACCGCCTAGCCATGTACGTCAACTCACCAAAAATGGCAAAAAAGTATAAATTTGTATCTCGTGTTCTCTAAAATACATAGAATTGTTAGTAGGTGGAGCATTCCTCATTATTTCTAATTTACGTGCAGGTGACTGATATAAATATCGAGATATTTATATGGACCATGACTTTTATGTATTAAAATGTCAGGTCTGATGTGCCATTTCCAAGGGTACCTTGATAAGTGTTTTGATTGCAGTAATTTAAAATCATTTTAGTGCTGCTTTCGATTTAGTAAATCAATAGGCACTTATTTACAAACTTGAGAATCTTGGAGTGGAGTGGGTGGACATGTTTTAGGTTTACTTCAAGATTTCCTTACAGGTAGACAGTAGCGAGTTGCTGTTGATGGGATCTTTAGTGTGAATCAAAACCTATTGTGTCCGGAGTTCCATAGGGTAATCTTCTTGGTCCACTGTTATTTTTGGAAAACAACATTGTCCAGTATGCCGATGATGAAACACTTGTGGATGTAGTCAAGTCTCCACTCGTGAGAAGTGAAGCTACCCTCAGCCTCAATCGGGAAATGGACCGGATCAGTGAATGGTGTAGCCGGTGGGGAAAGGGGCTAAACTCCAGTAAAACGAAAACACTTTTGATGAGCAGATCTCATACAGATTTTCCACCCCATCCTCCCCTTCAGGTGGATGGGACTTTCCTGAATGAGTATGAGGCTTTAACTATTCTAGGTGTAATTTCTGACTCACATCTTACCTATGAGATACATCTAATGAAAGTTTCAGCAAATTACGCACGAAAGTTAGGTATTGTTCGTAAGGCCTCATATATTTATAACAGTGATAAAACTAATGCAGCCAGTTTTACGCCATTTGTCCTTCCTTTACCAGAGTACTGTTCTCCGGTGTGGATGTCTGCTTCTGCCAGAGATTTTTCTCTTTTACACACAGTGGTTCGTTCGTGGCGGTAGGTTTCTGTTTCCTAATATTACCAGATATGACTTGGACCATCGACGGATGGCTCTTGTTTGTCAGTTTTTCATAAGTTGTATTTTAACAGATCTTTCACATTCACAATTGATCCCTAATCCACTTTTCCTGCCGAGAGAGAGCAACCAGATTCGCTGAACAGCAGCACCAATATGGAGTAAATGTGCCTCGCTGTCGAACTTAGTTCCAGAGGTCCTTTATTCCTCACACCGTTGGACTCTGGAACAGTCTCCCTGAGGATGTCGTGCCATTGGACTTCAACCATTCAAGCGAAAATGCAATGAATTACTACTCTAATGCTATTCTCCTTCCTATTTAATACATTTTTATCTGTTTATTAATTTGTTAATATATTTTTTCTTCTTAATGAGTGAGATCTTTCTGTATTTCTCTTTACCTTCTCTTACTTCCTAACGAACACCATGTTCTTTGGACGCTTCAATTTCAAGTCAATGGCCCCTGTGGGCTTGTTCCTTATGCATTGAGTTCATCTTCTGAATATAATAATAATAATAATAATAATAATAATAATAATAATAATAATAATAATAATAATAATAAAAAGTTTGATAAATCTCAATATTATGGGATTACAGAAAATATGGAGACGGCTATGAAGCACATAGTTCGTCGGAAATCCTCATCTTTTATAACGGGTGAGATGGTGCAGACACGTGCAGAAACATGAGCTCCTTAGAACTTCGTTGGTGGAGGAAATAATCCTTCCTTCGTGGAGAATAAAAGAAACACTCAAGCGTACCCTCAAGAAAGCTAGGATAAGGATGGTACAGCGAGTAACAAGCTGGTTAATTGGCTGCAAAACTACACTGCTGCGTGTGTGCGACTTTTAATGACATGCGTACTCATTATTTACAAGAGCAAATACCACAGTAAGTCATCTTTGGCTGTGATATACCTCTCGTAAAACGCTAAGTGTATACAATAAACGATAAGTATATTTTTGACTCGCTAAAACCATTTCTCTCCCATTCCCTGCCTCTCATTACCACCGGATAAAAAACCGCCCACATTCCAGGGTGCAGCAATTCCCTTGGACTAATTTACAATAAGCTTCTCTCTCTCGCTAAGCTGACAGCACTCACCATTTTCTTTTGATAAAATAAAATCTGGATTTGCTTTCAACAACGCACCGTGGTACATTGGCACGACGACAAACAAGCATGCGATACTGAAGGATATAAAGTTCATTAACTCTAAGCATGCATTATAAAACTATATATTCATGCGCTATATCTATCCATCTATATATATATATATATATATATATATATATATATATATATATATATATATATATATATATATACATATATACATATATACATATATATATATATATATATATATATATATATATATATATATATATATATATATATATATATATATATATTATATATATTTGTGTATGAGAGAGAGAGAGAGAGAGAGAGAGAGAGAGAGAGAGAGAGAGAGAGAGAGAGAGAGAGAGAGAGAGAGAGAAGCGTAGGTTACAGGAAACTGTAACCTGCGAGGTTTACTGAGAAAACTTAACGTCGGAGAAGAAAATATCTATGAGTTCCTTCTCTGCTTAACCTTCCTTTCGTCTCATCTAACTGTCCGGAAACGCTCTTCACTACTTGCTTTTTTTCTTACCTGCTCTCGTCTTGAGTTTTTTATCTTCTTCTCTTACTGATTACTAACTCAGTTCCTGGTACTTAATATTATTTTGGCACCATAAATTATTTCCTTCTCAGCATCGCCCATCAGTCCCAAATGCATTTAAGACTCAACCTTCAGATTCTATCCCCCAAAAAGAAGCAGTCATGCTCAGACTTAAGGAGACGCCCGTAAGGTCTGTCTAGCTTTTGGGTTTTGTCATTATTAAAACATGCGCGTGTCATTATCCCGAGACGTTCGCCTCACTATATAGTAAGCCCCGCTGGAAGCCTGCAAGACAATTCTGAACATGTAAATGGATCAAAAGGACGACGACGCGCGTCTCAAGGTGGATGAGTGATTCCAGCTGGATGACAATGAGGATGCTAATGCGAACTAGAGCTGAATACGCAGCAGCAAGTCATTTGCCATCTTTGATGGGTAGGTTGCCTTGCTTCAGCTCAATTCACAGGAGATAAGGATATGCACTCCTTAAGATCAAGACACCCAGACCCAAACCGCTTCCTACGCCCCCCCCCCTCCCCCAAAACTATCTGTTACCCTCGTGGCACAATAATAGCACTCCTAACTCACAAGCAAAGAGCCTGCGTTCAATCACCGGACCGGACAGTGGATACATAATGGTCGCGTATTCTTAATGATCCAGAACGCCTCCGTGGACCTAAGCAGAGAATATGCACCGAGATGTTAGTCAACAGATGTAGGTGGAGAGAGAGAGAGAGAGAGAGAGAGAGAGAGAGAGAGAGAGAGAGAGAGAGAGAGAGAGAGTGACTTAATCAGTACCCCTTCAAAATATATACCATCATAATATTATCATGACTGAAAACAACAACGTAATCTTCACCCTGGGGATATCATTCTTCAGATACCTCTCTCTCGCTCTCATCCACTCATCCACAAAAACGCGAAAATATAAAAAAAAATATGAAGGGCATATTCTTTTAATCACGATTATCGTTGAGAAAAACGCACAGATTCAAGCACAAGAGATTGCTCCCAGTTAAATAAAAAAAAAGGCACAAAACAACAAATTTATTTCAAATGATTCAAAATAATCGTTTATGACACCCACTGGAAACAAATCAACCACAAACAGTAAACACAACCACCTTCGCAAACCCGTAACACACAAGAGCATTTGAACCTCGTGCTTCTGAGCAAATAGCAGTCTATTTCGAATGTCCGGAGTTATAGGCAGCCACCAGGGCAAACAAAGCAAGTCCGGCGTCCGGGTGCTGTCTCTCCACCCACTTCCAAATCCCAAGCATGCCAAACCCGAAGGCGACAGGACAGACATCGGGACCTCTTCTGTATTACGAAAGAGAAGAATTTGTAAAACGTTTCTACCATTAAGCTAGTTTCAGGGGGGATTTTCTGGGTAAAAAGGTAAAACTCCTCATTAAGTTAAAATCTAACTGGTATATTTTAACATATAACGTTTAAGTTTTTAGTTATGAACTATAAGGTAATCTTACTGTTTACGGCCCGCAAAAAAAAAAATTTGAGGCTATAATATATGCAAATATTTGATATAATTGTTGCTACCCTTGTTTATACGTTACCACTACTGCCAACAATCTTGCAAAGGAAATGTAAAACCACAGGTAGTATCACGTGTTTACTTTTTACATGTAACGTATTTCCTTGCAATCGTGTTATTCAGGTTTATAACTTTGTCTATATATAAATCTATATCTATATACTTTATGAAGGCCTCTCGGGGCTGGGAAGATCCCGTGCGGATTCTGTTAGGAGAAAATGCAACTTAAGGGAGGTTGCATTTCCTGTAAGGCTGTGAGGAGAGCCACTCCCTGAGGTCAGCCCTAATACTGTCTCAATAAGCTTGTGAATAAAAAAATCACTGAAATAAGATGAATTACGAGGTGATAAAAGAGCGTCTGTGGTTTTTTGTATTCGATTAAACCTGTAAAAAGCCCGCCAGCATTTTCACTTAGATACGCTTCTACCTACTGTTAAGCGCTGTCAACTACAGCAATTCGCCTCTTTTAGTTCAGCATCTGAACGCTTCAAAAGACACTCATCAACTATAATTTCTAGCAGTAAGTTAATGAACTTTTGAACCGTGGCTAAACCAAATATATTTTAAACAATGAGAAACAATAACGGATTTTGCCATAAGCCTGAAATGAATAATTGCAAAAGTTTCCAGGTATGTTCGTGTAAAATCAAACTTCGTACTTACTTGACAAGTAAAAACATCTAAGCAATTAGAATTTCTTATTCTGTGGAGGCTTGATTAACAAGTCGATGACAATTTTCACTTGTTCCCTTAGAAAAAACAATGATGGTAAAACGTAAACAGTTACGATACAAACACTTTTTAAAAGCTATCTACGTCTAATAAAAATAAATCTAAAAATACAATAAAAGCGAAAGCAGCCAAGGACACCTGCATTGGAAACGGATTTACAGGTTTATCCGGATGCAATTCCGGTTTTAGCTTTAGTTTAAGGCCGACCAGTAACCTAATTAGACTATCCAATTTACCGCAAACTCCTCGACAAATTGCTCGCTTGGTCCCTGTTGCAAAGTGCCTGCGCAAGAACCCGTTGCCTACTGTGGGGAGCTGGAAGAGGAAAGCAACTGCGGCTCTGTTTCATGAAGTCCTGTTGATCACTGATGAACAAACTGTTACTGTTATGTAAATATATATATATATATATATATATATATATATATATATATATATATATATATATATATATATATATATATATATATATATATACTGTATGTATATGTATATATACACATACATAAATACATTCATTCATACATACATAAATACATACTTTTTCTGTCATATGCCTCTTCATTTTGGAGAGGCGGCCAAGAAGGGTAAAGCCTTTCAACATCTCAGCTAGTTTTTAGAGATGAGGTTGTTAGCCCATTCTTTTCTTTATCCATTTACAGGTGGGTTGGTTGGTGGGCGGTGGGCTGAGTGTGATACAAGGACTCAGCCAATCAACCCACCTGTAAATGGATAGAGAAAAGCATGAGGCTAACAACCTCATCTCTAAAAAGTAGCTGAGATACTGAAAGACTACCCTTCTGGGCCGCCACTCCAAAATGAAGAGGCATATGACAAAAAAAAAAAAAGTTACGCTCTGTACATTACATAAAGTAATAATTAAAATAAGAGAAAAGAATAAAAGATTAAAAAAAGCAACAACAATCAAATATCAAAAGTAGAGAACCACAACTGCAATAACAAAGCACCAACAAAAATAAATCAACAAAACCAATGGCAAACGTTACGTACCCTTTATTCCCCCCTCCCCGCCTCTCCCAACCATCAGAAAACAAATTCCTCTCTCTCTCTCTCTCTCTCTCTCTCTC
>NC_089758.1:8031733-8034233 GCF_040412425.1 Macrobrachium rosenbergii
ATCTTACCAACATTCTTTGCTATTCATTTTGCAAGTGTGCGCCGTGTAGAGCAAAATATCTTCTACATTTAAAACGCCCATGGACACCTGCTAAACAGATGAAAGATATAATCCAATTAATAAATTTCCAATAAATTTTCTTAGGTGTTTTACAGTGCAATTTTTTTTTCTTCTAAACTCTGAGTTATGAGAGTGGGCGTGTGGGCTACAAGGGAGGGGGTTAAGACTGGGGATCTGGACTAAGAGGCAATTTCGGTTCCTTCCAGACCATGTACAAAATAAATTGAAGCAGAAAAACTCTGACAACACCCGGATACATTTACACAGATCGCCAAGTCAAGTGAACGCTCGAAATACATTACTTGGAGTCTAGAGACTGAATAAAAAAAAAAAAAAAAAGTGGGGGGGGAGTTCGGAAAAATCGGCTTTAAATAAGGTTTCACACTCGCCGCCTTGATTCCAGTCTTGGTTAATCCCACAGCTTTCGTATCCACTTCAAGTTTTTTTTTTCTTTTGTCAACACGGGAAATAAATATGAAAATCCGTGCACGAGCCTACATCCCTCTTCATCACCTTTGATGTCAACATTTCAGTAATGAATGATTTCATACATCATTCACTGGTTTAATCCGATTTAGCTTTATATTCAGAAAGCCGCTAAAAGCAGCATACAGTATTTAATAATGTCAAGTAATAACATCGTTTTTAAGCATGTTTTTCTACGTGAATTCTAATGGCATGGATCACACACGACACGCGACTAATCTGCACCTACATTTTTGCTTTGCTTTGTATAGTGTTTTTTACGCGTATGCAGCAGCACAGTAAATGTCTTGATAATACCTAGAAATATGTACATCACACTTTTAAGAAAATACGAATAACGAGATATGTTGTACTCGGTATCCAGCCAATATGTCATTAAATAGCAACGCAAATTACAAAGAAAAAACCTGACGTTCAAAACCTTCACTGACAACGATAAAATACATTAAACTATTGGAACCAGAATTTCCAGTTACTGATTTGTGTACATGAAAAACAAAACGACACTATCTTTCGGCGTTGTTTTTACAATAGATAAATTTCAAACTGTTAACAGTTTATTCACCTGCGGAAAAACCTTCAACCCCAAACGAACTGCGTTTAAATCTTAAGTATCCATTCTGGATTATTTCTCAATATTCCAGTATGAAGAAACAAGGCAGACTGAATCGATCTGAAAAAGAGGTGACCTCTTCATTCTGGGGCAAAGCGTAAGGTCATTGACGATAAGAAAAACGCGATGTGCCGAATAAGTTTCTTTCGGATTCACGAGAACGTACGTCTCGGATATCAACTATGCCATAAATTACTTCGGGTTTTCTTGAACCTTCCTCTCTCTTTCTCCCGTTATTTATCTTTTATCTCTTTTCGTATCCAGCTGCCACTTTGTATTAGGCTTATTCCACATCTCTCACTCCCTTAAATCTATCTTTCTACCACTCTCCTCTATATAAAATAGGAACAACTCAAAAACTATCCAATCTTAATTTCTTTGTATTTTTCTTACTGCCCTCTTCCCAACAGCATTTCTCTCCAACTTTTCTCTCTAATTATCTATTCCTCACCGTACCCAGTTCTTTCTTTCTCCCAGACTCTCATATATTCCTAACCTGACCACAGTGCCTTCGTCACCATACCTGTACCGCTTCAGCTTTTCAATCTGTCAATGACGTAACACCACTGCAAACAGAAAGCGAAAAGGTCGATATTGCTGTATTGTTCAAGGAGACATCGGTTCGCTATCAAGAAGTCTTTGCAGTTAAGAATAAGGTGCTCGTCGAAGCGGATAAAGAGAGATTCATGGGTGTATCAATCTTCTTCTTACTCTTCTTCCTCAGAATGAGGTGACACATTCTGGGGACTGAAAACGGCTACCAAGAACTGCGGTTATTATTATTATTATTATTATTATTATTATTATTATTATTATTATTATTATTCACCACATGGGAAACGCGCATAAAAGGACATAAAGTCGCACAGCATATTTCTACAAAATAATGTCCACCTCAGAAAGGACAAAAACATAGGAGGAGCGACAACCAAATAAAAAATAAAGGTAAATAAACAAACTACTAAATATATATTTACACACATACGCAGAAACGTAATACAAACGAAATAAGACTGCACAGTGCTTTTAATTAGTATAACAAGCTTAAGGCAAATGCGGTTTCATTCGGTAATGCTTCTCCCTGTCACGAGTTTTTGACGACCAGTAAGGATAAACTGTTTCTAGAATAATTGATTGAATGACATCTAAGAATACAAAGAGGATGTTACAACAACGGCTATCTAAAGTTAATCTTGCAGTATTAACTTTCCTTTACTCCAAACTGGATAAACTCTATAAAGCTAATGAACAGCTTAGAGAGAGAGAGAGAGAGAGAGAGAGAGAGAGAGAGAGAGAGAGAGAGAGAGAGAAAACTATTTTTCGTCAATAAGCAGTTTTCCC
>NC_089758.1:8036733-8054233 GCF_040412425.1 Macrobrachium rosenbergii
TATATACATACAGTATATATATAAATATATATATATATATATATATATATATATATATATATATATATATATATATGTACACATATACACTCACATAATATTATGTGTGTGCGCTTATAGACTAGATAAAAATATACTTATATATATTCGCATATTTTCACCCCACATATTTTTCCCTCTTTGGGTACAGCTTCCTGGTTTTTCATCAGGAGTGAGGATGCCACTCCTAGGTCCTTTTTCTTGATCAAAGCATACCCAATTACAACTGAATGAACTTGTGGGCGCTAATCTTGGAGTGAACTTGGTCCTTAGAGCAGCCATGAAAATGAGCACTGTACCCGTCAACTGCGGTGTCCACTGACCCACCGTCATCTGCGGTGTCCACTGACCCATCCCTTGCTCAGAGCGACGGCGAGACCGTGGTTTGGTGGTTTCCATCAAGACCTGAGCGGGGCTTATATTCGCAACCATGCACTGGAAAGTATCTGGCCATACTACTGAGCTACTAAACACTGAATAAAAATCGTTTTTATGATAGGCAGTGACAGTGCAAGTTGGCTTAGGTTATTCGTAATTATTCGTAATAGACGAGGTGCCGAATTTTTCGGTTGATAAGCCCTGAAAATTAGAATTTTTTTAACATTTTTATCATGAAAATTACTACAGTTAGTACATGCGGAGCTTTTTCATTATTTCCATATTTACTTTTCATCTATCCAACTTTCGAACTCTTTTCTTTGCTCTGTTGTCCTGACTTATAAACTTCCCTCCTTCAAGAGGCAAGAGCGTCTGTTCCTTCTGGGTTAAATAGCGATCTTTTTCCTTTAATTTTTTCTCGAATTCTTCAAGCTTTGATCAGATAAAGCCTGTCCCATCGGCCTCTATCTCTACAAAAAAAAAAGGTAAAAAACTAAAAAAAAATCATCAATTAATTTTTAACGTTACGCTTACATCCATGTATATACTTAGCCAGAAAAAGCCAACTGTGCTCGAAAGTTTGTGAAAACACAACGGTTTGATTTAACAAACGTTGGAAAGTTCGCTTTGTCCCGATATTTCTGAATTTTGGCCCTCCCCTTCCAACCTCCCACCATAACCAAATCAGCATCAGAAGAAGCTGGAGTAAATTAAGTTCCCCCTAATTAAAGCGTTACGGCACACGACATCATTCTCCCTCTCCCCTTGTACGGGACTATACGAAAAACTGCCCTGTGACGATCATACGAAGACCTACTCAAGATGAAACGTTCTTATTGCACTGCGACGCCAAACGACAGATGAATTCAAAGTCGCCGGAAACGAACTGTTTTTCAGGCCTTTCAACCATTCTTTTTTCATACTGCCGTTCAAACCGAGGTCGTTCATGTTAGAGTTCGTACAAACCGTTGAACGAACATGCGTGGTTAAATCTTGCACTGATGTTAGCAACTAACTAACAGTGCAAGGTTCCACAGCAAGATGGTAGTGGTGCCTAAAAATTTGCTTGTATAAGACTGCTGTCGAGAATCACTCTGCCTTGTGCAATACAACACCTGACTATACGATGACTAGCAGAGAATCCAAGGAAAACCAAATAAAACCAATATTAACGGGAATCTCAGGGGTTATTACCCAGCACATTCTCATTCTTCGGGGAGGTGTCATAAAAGCACCTTTTCAAAAAGAGGAAGATTATAAGAAGAAATTCTTCTAGCTGTTGATTGTTCTACCAGTAGTTCAAAACCAGATCCAATTACCATTCACCTGACACTTACTCTATACCGGCATACTGCTTCAAGTACTGCATACGTAATCACGCTTACATTGCAACAATCACATGATGCGTCTGTCTTAGTGGTTGTAATGTAAGCAAGTGAGCACGCAGAGGACACCAGTTTTTTTTTAGTGTCAACTTCATTTATTGTTCTAATATTGTAGACTAATACAGTTAACATGTTACGTCTTTGAATACTGCCAAATTATTATTACTATTAGTGTTGTAGTTGGTATTGTTATTCAAACATTCACAATTTAAGAGGCCACTGAAATGTTAGGTAGACTTCAACAGAACAGAAAAGCCTTATTTGAAAAACGCAACCCTTACGTTACGACCAGAGAGAAGAGGTAAAGCATAAATGTAAATAAAAAAATAAATAAAAATCAAACGATATGAGAAAAAGCGATTCCGTAAATCAGGGCAAAAGGTCATGACAGGCTTACAGCCTGATGGAAGGACACAAAACCTGACCCACATCTAGTAGGTCTTTAACGAAGCTTGAACTAATTCAAGCTCACGCCTCAGCTAACCTTAACTATTGTTGACATATTTATGCGGTGATATATGTTGCTGAATGGACTTAACGTTCGACAGAATCTATGGGATCCGAGATCAGGACTAACCGTTCCACATACGACGTATCTTTGTCATCAAATCTTCGGACAGCTTGCCGTGGTCATCTTTCAAAGTCTTTGGTATTAAACGCTTAAGTAATAGGACTATTTCTCTATGGCAGTGGTGAAGGAATCGACAGTACGAAACACAGGAAATGGTGACAGATCTTTTCGTATCATAATAGGTGATTATAGAGAGTAAAGCATTTATATAGCACAAGTCGATAATATTTACTCCCAAAGCAATGCCCATTTGCGGAAGAATGAATGAACGTTACGAAATACAGAAATTTTTGGATAGCAAATCTCCCTGTAACTGCTACTACGTGTAATGAGTTCTGCAACACGCGAATAAACAAAATCTGCGCTACGAGAAACTGTTAACGGGAGCGAAGAGCTTTAAAATATACTTTCGAAGCCTACCTGACGCCAGTATCATATTTTTCAAAAATTTTATTTTCCACCATCATATCTACCTCCAATAGAGTAGCTTGTCACTCTCTCCGAGCCAGACGCCACTCAGAATCACTCTAAACGAGCTACTTCGTTTGAAGACCTTTCAACTCAAAATATATATTTTCTGGAGACTTCACAACATTTCCCTTTTGCATTTAATGTTCTCTCATTCCATACGCCGGAGTAGCAATCTTGCCTCTCCCGACGCGGAAATCATTCTACGCCATTTGACTTGAACGACCTACCTCGGTAATCTAAGTTTAACTCGCTCCTCCCCTCCCCTTTTACTCTCTTCTTATATATATATATATATATATATATATATATATATATATATATATATATATATATATATATATATATATATATATATGTGTGTGTGTGTGTGTGTGTGTGTGTGTGTGTGTGTGTACAGTTTGCATAAGTCTATGGGCAAATTAGTTCTTTCGTTATCTGTTATTACAAATTATAAAACACTACGTAAAGGATATACATTGTTCACTTTCGTCATAGTTCATTAAAGTACCGTAAGGATTCAACGAGGCATTTGCCGGGCCAAGTACAGGGGAGACCGAAAAACGTTGAGGAATTTATTTTATCTGACGGAAAGTACCTGGTCGTTTGTTTTACTTGCGTTCACACCCCAAAGGGGATTACTCACAGCTCTCTGTCTCTCCACGGTCGGAATTCATGCATAAATGGCACGTCATGTCTCAGCTCCCCTTGGCTCTTTTGCAGTTCAAAGTTTAAATTTCGTTTCTATAATACACACTCGAGTAACTAAGAGACGAATGCTCTTTGCGACAGGTTATTATTGTGGTGTGAGTAATGGTCGCGGTGGTGTCACTAAATGGTTTTCCTGTGGGGCCCTAACTCTGGAACTATTTATATCACAAAGCTTCAACATTATCCTTCTCTTCTGGTCTTGCTTTTTAACGCGTGCTGTATCAATTATTGAATCTGAGTTGGTGCCTTGCGTTGGAGCAATTGGGACATGGAAGGAAGCTTGTTAATTGCCCAACGTTCTAATGTTAGGATTTGCAGTCTGCAGAAGGCATTGTTTTCGTTTTTATCCGCCATTTCATTTTGTAACAACCAACTCGTTTTCTTTCTGAAAACTATTCTAAATCTTGTTCATTTGATCATTCATAGACGGTTTCCTATAAGGATCCGAGGCGTTTTTAGATCACTTATGGAGCACAGATATCTCTCGCTCATTTACAGCCTTTTTTCAGTGTTCGCAAATACTGTGCTGCGCTGATAAGAATTTAAGGTGGTTCCTTTGAGAACCTCTTCCACTTTGCCTACCTGAACATTTCATCTCGTAGCAACGACAAACAGCGACGACCATACACCCATAATCTAATAACAATGTGATAATAATAATTATACTAATGAGGTTATTAAGCGTTTCCCAGCAAGTCGGTTACCATGTCATAAGATTTATGTCGGCAGCGAAGGGGACACTTACTCTCTACTCTTAAGAAACTAAGCCAGCGAAATTGACCGAGATTGTACGTTGTACGCCTTCTTACATTTGTACCCCTCCTGTCTTAATTTTGCTTTTTTTATTTTTCTTTTGTTTTGAAATTCATGCAGTTCCACTTGGCCTTCAAATTTGTGTAGTTCCCTTTAGTCTGGAACTTTTTGTGGTTCTGTTAAGTATTGAAAATTTTCACACAATATCATTTATTCATTTCCTGGTTTATATTCAATCATTTTCTATAATCTTATTCAGATACAATAATAGCTTTTATTTCTTTACTTTCTTTGGCCATAGGAAAAATTATCCTTAACACCTAATGGTTAAAAATAAAATAATCATTTCTTAAACGTTAGCCTCCAAAGGAATAAACGAGGCAAAGTATCATAATATATTTCTATTTAATTATTTGCAAAATGAATTTAATCGTCTCATACCTTAAGAAATGACTTTGATCGCAGGGTTAGCAACCCCAATTCGAATAAAAATGGCTTACAAACTTTTAACAGACTTTAGACCTTTAGGAATCTTGTGTGGGCGGCAATAGGTAACAACCAGGACTAAGAACACACCCGACAAAGAAGAAGAAGAAGAAGAAGAAGAAGCAAAGTCTAAACGCTGACCTTGGAAAGGAAACAGCACAGTTCCTGCGATGAAGTGCCACCGAAAATAAGTAGCCACATTCCCAAATGAGCTGCCTCATATTCTGTCGTCGCTTTCCAAAGGCCCCTGAAGTTCGTTGCCGTTCCTATGGGAGGAATGATTACTCGGCGCCTTTCGTTCGGAAGCAGTTCTGATTGGGGCACGGCAAAGGGAAGCGAAAAGATAGTTTGACTTTTGTGAACATGGGTTACAATATACCTGGGATGATTTGAGGATTATGTCCACTTTTTAAACAAGGGAATTTTTTCCCCTTCATGCAGGATAATCAGTCTACCAGTGTACGTACGCACAGACTCATACTGGGAGAGAGAGAGAGAGAGAGAGAGAGAGAGAGAGAGAGAGAAGAGAGAGAGAGAGAGAGAACTTTGCCCAATTCCAGTAAATATCTTCGCAAATTTTACCCAGACTTCATCGCTCCCCACAGAAAGGAGAGAGTTTCTACAAATTAAATATTAATTACGTGGTGGCATTTAGGGAGAGAATAATGACAGGTAATTTGCAGGTATGAACATTTATCACTGCGAGTTCGTCATTCTGCAGCTGGTAAAGCTGCGGAAAAATTAAATAAAATTGGTGTTTTTGGATCAGATATGGGACAATTTTTTTTGGAGGGCCTCCTACCCCCCCTTATTTTCCTCCTCTTTTCGGTTCTCTCAATGTTGATCGATTTCCCTTCCAAATGACAGCTAACGTTTTTACTAGAGAAATATAATCCGGTTACGTTTTTATCACATTACATACGTTTATTAAGTGTTAACAGTTTTACAAAAAACTGACACCCGTTTCTACACCTAATGACAATATTACGATTTCTAACTGATTCTGGAATGCCTAAATTTTTATAAGACATAATCTACACGAACGGAATATAGTTATGGTTCAACGATACATTACTATTACAATCGGTCAGTACAAATTAACCAAACTGTACAGAATTTAAGCAAACGCAGTGTTATAGTCTAATAAAATAACATCGCGTTTGCTTTCATACAGATTTAAATATTCAAGTTAGGGTATAATCGAATACGTCACCAAAATACAGTCATCATATCACTAAAATCCATAATCTACAACTGACTATTCCGATGTATCGATTAGTTATGGACGTACTTCCATATTCGTCATGAAATGGGAAACTTCGATTCATGGTTTTCGGGAGACCACTATCGATTTTCTTGACATGTTTGTGTTCTGTTATCTCTCTCTCTCTCTCTCTCTCTCTCTCTCTCTCTCTCTCTCTCTCTCTCTCTCTCGTTTGCCAGAATATTTTTTCTCCAGATTCCAAGTCTTTAATTCTTTGAATATTTACACTAAGAAAATCTCAAATCTCAAATCTCTCTCTCTCTCTCTCTCTCTCTCTCTCTCTCTCTCTCTCTCTCTCTCTCTCTCTCTATGAAAATTTGTTTCCGTCGGCGTGTAGTTTCCTCTAAAACGTATCAAAATTATGTTAACATAATCTAACTGCCATTTCCATAAACAGCACAAGAGGCTCAAGGTCTAGAGGAGTGCTTTTGCAGACGTCCTTCACCAAGAGGTTGAAGAAAGTGTTCGCCTGAGAAAATATTTGGACACCAAAGCTTAATTTCAACACGTCTCTCAAATTTTGTGTTCTGCTGCAAAGTGAACAAAGAGTAAGCTTTTTTTTTTTTTTGTCATGTGCACTTAGCGCTTGGTACAGATACTGAAGCGTTAATTTTCGAGCATGATGGCGATGATACGACATTAACAGTAACAATAGTGATAATATTTATCCTGAAATCTTCTACAAAGATTTATCGTGAAAAATTTCATCTCCCCCTTCAACCCTCTTCCCTTTTCTTTTATTTGACTGCTGCTGACGCCTTATACACTTCTGACTTATCTTTACTTTTTTCACTTCTTTACCAACCTCACCAACTTTACACACTTCTCGTTCACTTACTCACTTCCCTTTTACATTTTCATTCTTGTCTCTATCCTTCTCATCACCCTCATACACTTCTCGTCTTTCTCTCATCTCTGACCCACCTCACTTCTAGTTTGTTTACTCCACTTCTTAGTCCACTTCTCACCTCACCTTTCCCAACTCACTTCTCACCTACCTTCCTCAATACAGCTTGTGAGCTCCTGGAGAGCTGATGCATGGTGTGTGTGTGTGTGTGTGTGTGTGTGTGTGTGTGTGTGTGTGTGTGTGTGTGAGAGAGAGAGAGAGAGAGAGAGAGAGAGAGAGAGAGAGAGAGAGAGAGAGGGGGAGAGAGAGAGGCCATTACAACTCCGTTTTATATCCTAATTTAACTTATTTCGCAGCGTTTTTCGAACTCCCTGCCAGCTCATTTACATAAAATATTTACATGCAAAGCGAAAAATGGGGCCGAGTTGTCGCTGCCTTTGGCGAGATTTAAGTGAATGTTCCACTGACACGTGTGGATGGCGGGAACTGGAGGAACAGGAGGAGGAGGAGGAGGAGGAGGAGGAGGAGGAGGAGGAGATGAAGGATGCCAGAAGAAGGGGTGGGAGAAGGAGAAAATGTCCGAAGGAGAAGGAGAATAAGGTGAGTAACGAGATTAGTCGGAGTCCAGTTCAGGGGAGAAAGTAAATGAGAGGAATTGCAGTAAAAAGAACAGAAATATCATAATGATAACACTAATAAAGATGCACTGAAAGGGGGAGGGGGTTCAAAGAAAATGCAAACTAGAAGAAAGTTATAATAATGAAATAGTGTAATAATTAGGCAACTGGATTCTGGACTTTGTGAAGGCAGAAAAGATGATAAGAAACGAACTCCAAATCCAATGGACTAGAAACCTCGTGACTTTAACTAGCCCGGGGCTTCAATAAAACAAAAAATAGGAAACAAACGAATACGCAGCAATGAGAACGAAAGTACTGGAGGGAACAGAAAAAAAACAGTAAATAAAAGATGTGAATAAGATATAAGCACGACAGACCGTCGTCCTACTCCGACAGGCCCTGATGGTCTTATGCTCATCCCCTCTCATGCGCTGATTCCGCAACTCGAAGATACACCACTGGCTGAGCATCATTTTACCATTTCTTTGAATAAGCTGATCCGTGCGTAGATCAACCACGTTGATTCTTCACAGTAAAAATTATTCGAACTGTGCAAAAGCCTCCCCCCCCCCAAAAATGGCATTACCTTAAAACGAACTCTTCGCAAAATAGAATATACATATGAGAAAAAACAGTAAAACACAGCAACGGCAACCAAGCACATTAAAAATAAAAAGGAAACATTAAAGGTATCATTAAAAAGAGAAAAAATAGTTTTATGCAAGACCTCGCACCACCCATCAGGTCATCATACCTCAAAAATACATTGTGAAAATTGAGCATTTTTCCCGTTTGAGCAACTTGGTGAATCTTTCTTTACTTCTGCCTTCAGAATCCTCTTTTTACTTCATTTTTCATCATTTCTGAGCAATTCTCTTTGTAAATAAGGGACCCTTGGCCCCCCGTTTTAATTTTCTCACTTCGTGCTCCTTTTCTTTACGGCCAAATCTAGCCAAATAATCGCACTAGGTTGCCTATCCCGTCGCCTTTCATGAGAAAAAAATTTTTTTTTAAACACGCTTTTATTAGAATGCACTAAAGAGTGAAAAATAAATCTTCTGAGACATACCAGGATTCTATTACAATTAATCGTATCTACAAAAATAAAAGCGTGGGCGCCAACCATGGAAAGAAGCGCTGCAATAAAAGAAATATATATTTTTTTTATTTCTTGTGGCATATTCCTTCCATGTTTGGCTTTTATTTTTGTAGACTTGATTAATTATAAGAGAATCTTTGTGTGTCTCAAAAGATTTATTTTTCACCTTTTAGCACATTTTAATAAAAGCGTGTTTTAAAAATTTTTTTTTTTATATTTTTTTATTTTATACGTTTTAGTTTTGACAGAAATTGCAACCAATTTATGGTTGTAGCTAACGAAATTGAGATCCTGCCGAGCCAAAAAAGGTTTGAAAAATTCGAAGAGTTATTTACCAAGTCAAAGACGTTGTGAAAAATCGGGAGTTTATACAAATCCTGGGATACTGGGAGAGGTCACTGTAGGGTCACTAGAAGTCACTGCAGACCTACTGATCATGTATGGTTGTGTTGTCACCGGGATTGAGTAACCATGCAAAATATCAAGTCCATCGGACGAAGGGAACAGGTCGAAAATTGAGTTACAAGATTTGAGGACAGACAGACACAGAAGTCAAGTTAAATAAAAGCATGCAAAAAGAAGGAAGGAACGGAAAAGGAAGAAAAAGAAGAGGAGGAGGAGGAGGAACTGAGAGGAGGAAAATTGAAAAAGCTACTTTGAACAAGACCTTTTTCATACTTGCTTGTCTTGTTGCAATGTTTTCTTGCAAGCATTCATAGAGAGCTTGAAAGAAGTTTTCACCTGCTAGAAAACCCATCTTAATAGACTAAGAAGGGAAAACAACTTCAGTGACAATAACGCTTCCCCGAAATTCGAAGAAAAAAAAAAAAACACAGCAAGACAAAGGCATCCCCGTGACCTGATTTCAATAACGAAAATGAAAATTTAATTAAAATAAACATGGGGAGATTTTATTCATTGCCTGGGATCGAACAAGAGGAACAAAAATAGAAACTGGAGGAGGCTTTTGCCTAAAGCCCCAAAACGGTAACTCTTCAGAACAAAGGAACCAATCAGAAGCCTCTAAAAGACACTCAGAATGCCGTCCTCTTAATTCGCTTGGAGAGTCTTTGCTATTTTCTTTGCTATTCATTCATTCATTCACTGAGGTATATATCTATATCCTCTCTTTTTATTTCCTTGCTCGTCTATTCATTCACCCATTCCTTCACGAGTTCTTGCTCTTATTCATTATATTTCGCTATTTTCTTTGTAGATTCTTTTGCCAATCCTTTACATTCGTTTTTTTTTTACCTCTAAATGCTATACTGAAATTCAAACAATATGTCAGTAATTATTGCTGGAAAATGGTGATTGCACTGTTAATTTAATAAGATTTTCAGGAATATTCTTTGAGGAAAGAGATTCTTCTCGGGGACGTACAGCCATGAGTTTTGAATATCCACAGTTGGGGCTCTACTTCTCTATATTAACAGTCTTGGAACGCAGCAAAACTCACGACGCTTAACCGAAGACTTCGCACTGTATGTGTATATATATATATATATATATATATATATATATATATATATATATATATATATATATATATATATATATATATATATATATATATATATATATTAGTGTGTTAAGGAATAAAGATCACGAATACCAGAATACCTAAACTTTATTATATTGTATTGCACGGAATCCTTTACTCCTTGCTTTCCCGAACGTTTTGAATACTCAGAGAACCAGGTTTCCACAAAAAGAAGTATATGTAGAAAATTTTCAAATAGAAGCAGTGAGGTTTCGGCCTTCAGTCCAAAAATGAACACGACGGATGAATTGATAACCAATTCGGCTGAGATGCTGGGCGCTCCACCAGCTGAAGTGTTTCTGCCCATATATTGATGTACTGGGGGTTTCAGCTAAAACATTACATCTCTATCCCCTGAGGCCTAGCAAATTCTTTGATATATTATAATTCTTTGCTTTTGAGTGGTGGGAGTTGCTATCAAAGGATGATGACCTAATTACTTTACCTCGATGTTATGATATTATACATCATAACCAATTCTACTGAAGAAAGGACACACTTGAAGTATTAAAAACCACTCTACGGATGTTCAGTGTGTTTTATTAGTTTAATTCACTAAAACCTATCACATCCCAATCCATTCTACTTCCCTTAATGAACAACCCGTAAGGAACACAGGCGCGCACGCGCACGCAAACCGTCGTCCGGCAGCAAATGAACAGCCAGGATTTTACGACGATGCCTTCATAGGTAAAGTGACGGTTTATTTTACGACGCTGCCATCGCCTGCTGCAGCGACTGGAACCAGCACGATTGGACAATGTACAGCTGCATTATTTCGAAGAGGAGACAAATCATTTGGGGATCGTTTGCCGCAACAGGAAGGCCCGAAAATGTTCACACCCGGTGCAATACTTCACTCCCACGTGCCACCGGTATTGTCGGGAAACAGCTAATAAATAAGGACGCTGTTTACACAAACGACCGCAAGAAAGTTTTGGCCACGGCCGTTTTAATGGCACTTGGAAATTCATGGGGCAAAATCGACGTGCGGTCCTAAAAGAGTACGTTATTGAATAACGCTGCTTTCGGTCGATGGCATTAACAGAGGTATGACTAAACCGGATTATATCAAAATGTATAATAAGTTTCTGTATGTGGCTTTAATTTCTTTTAATGCTTTCAATATTTTTACTTAAATCTATAAACTGGCGTCATATACACTACTAACTTATAGGGAACACGTTAAATTTGCTTATTTCGAATACAATTTAATCTGAAGATAATCCTTTTTTTTCTAGAAATATCCAACAACGCACAGATCAGAGAAAGAAAGCTGGAAACTTACTCTCACATGCATATTGGTTAATCATGCTTATATGCGAAATATAGCTAACAATAATCAAAACAAGAGCGATAGTAAATAACAACAATACCATCACCATATACGTTACTATAATCATTATTATCATTTCAGACATAATATTGTTACTCTGCATTGGCGTATATTTTAAGAGCACAATCTCTATACACATTCTGAATAAAAAGTTAAGCCTCCTGACTTCAATACCCTTAGCTTCTCCACGGAAAGCCATTAAAACCGTAACAGCCATTAATCTGATGGGAAAGGCTTATGGATCTCCTAAAGTTTTTTTTTATTAACGTTCATTAATTACCATTATTTGAAAGTTTGTTACCCCACAGGATACGGGAAAGTGTTTTATGCATACGATTATTTATAAAATACAGAAACTAAAATTTACCATGTGCACAAAAATGACTAGAATGATACAAAGATAGAGGATATCGTTATCAATTAAAAGCTACTGAAATAAGTTATTTATAACATGCTCTATAGAAAAAACACCATATCACACAAGAAAAATAATGATTTCAGCATGCCAAATCAAATGACATTGCTGCACATTCATTAATTACTGTCTAAGAGGCTCTACTCCGGTCTCCGATTAGTTCAAATCTCAACAGGAACAAGTCAAAAGAATATCTCGCCTGCAACGCTGTTCTTATACATTTATTCATATACAATATATTTCCGAGTGTACTTCAGTAACCTTAGCCTAGCTTACCTTGCTTCGATGCCGAGGAGCTCTCCCAAGTTTGGGTTCCAGTGCTTCCTCCGTCTTCTGTTCCTTTTGCTGATGTTCTCGACCTTCAGTGCCGCCTCAAAGAGGTCAGTGTAGGGGTCAGGCGGGACGGTGGGCGTGGCTTTCGGCTCTTCGCGCTCGTTGGTAGCGCCAACACCCAGGAGAGATTCGGCAGCCGCCTGCTGGGCATGGGCTGGATCCTCATTTCCAGCGCTGTGCTGAGCCGAGGCAGCGGCTAGTAGAGACGCCTCTCGAGACCCGTTGCTGGTTTTCTGGAGGTGCCTCTGTTGGAAGGCATACTGGACGCGGGCGTGGGCTGGAGTGCGCGGTCGGTCTCCGGACGAGAGACGGGTCTCGACATCCAGGACGAGCACAACCGTCAGGAGGACGAGCCCCGTCATGACAGCGATGACGACGCGTTCTTTGAGCTTCATTTTGAACATGGACTGATAACGTTACCGAGAGAATGGACTTTATTCTCTGAAAGGTTCTCGCCAAACGGAAAAGGATATTAATCTCCAGGGGCACCGAATCTAGTTGGAGAGGAACTAGAAATTCACTTTAGCAAAAGAAGGGAAGGAACCGAAAGGAAGGAAGGGGGGGAAAAAGGGGAAAAGAAAATGAGAATCTAAGTTCTCATTCCTCAAAACACTAGACGACGGATATTTAAAATAGTCATTATCAGATTACAAGGGACGCCATGAGCTATCTTCCGTCCTGGCTGCACATTTGGGGGGAGCAGTTAGGAAGCCCTTGCGTGAGAAGACAAAATCCAGCTGCTTTTTTCGGAACTAAATGATTTGTAAAATGATTTCAAGGCGAAGGTGTGTAGGCGGAAGAGGGTGACCTCGTCGAAATTCGAGTGTCATCAGCTTGAGTTATTCCACTGCAGACACTTCGACGAATTTCTGCCAAGGAGGGCAAACTGGACCTGAAAGGATAAGAAAATAAAACATTAAAAACTGATAGAAACGTTTCCAATTGTACATCTAAATCGGATCTACTCTCTCACTTTTTTCAGCTTAACCGAAACGAATATGCTACTAAACCTGTATAACATTACATTACTAACGATTTCAGAATTCAGAATAACCACACTCGCTTCTCAGTTTGTTTTGTCTAATCAGCAGAGCAAAAGATACAGAACACTAATTACTCAGCGAGACCTGTGCAAGTAGTTCCATAGGTGCAAACAGATACGTTAAAATATAATATGTACATGCACAAAAACACAAATGAACATTGGGAGTTATCCTGTCTGACAATGTTGTCCTAAGCAGTGCAATAAGTATCATATTAGACAGCTGTGTTGAGAAACAAAAGTTAACAATCTCTGAAGCTAATATATATATATATATATATATATATATATATATATATATATATATATATATATATATATATATATATATATATATATAAAAAGAAAAACTGTAAATGATTAAAATACAAGGTGAATTGTTGTAGGGTAGTTGTGCATTGTATCTTTGCTGGAACTTCTGAGGCTCTAATTGCACAACATCCAGTTATTAAAGTATTCCAAAACGATTGATAGTAAAATACGGGAAAAGAATTTCACCAATTCATAGTCTCTAAATCCCTGTAAGTATTAAACGCAACCCATCAACCCAAGGCTGGTGATAACAATTTAGAATTCAGGAACACAGGGAGCACTATTTCAGACACTCCCAGATGTTATATTCTGCCTCGTTCTCCACTGCCTCTCAGAGTACTATCGGATAAATGAACACATCCTTTAAAGCTGGTATACTGTGTGCTCATCCGCCTTTCGGCCAAGATTGATGGAGATACCATCAAGAACAAATTTGCCACCGGTAACTGTGACAAATCACCACCAATGTCGACGTCGATGACCATAGTTGTGTGACGCCAGACTGTAATTTAAAGTAAATGGTGCCAGTGTCACGGTGATCTATGCGGGAATGGAAGATGCACGAGGCGGCTACAGACGTGATGACGTCTGCATCGGAAGCTCATTTCGTCCGAAATGGAAGTCTCGAGAGGCCCACCCCATGAAGGCAGGACAAAGGTCGTAAGGAGAAAAAGAAGATCGATCTTAAGGCACAAGGGAATCAGGTCGAAAGAAGAAGTTGAAGAAGAGAAAGCAGAAAGATCGATCCAACACAATGATGGAACAAAGTAGAATAAGAAGTAAAGGAAGAGAAAGATCGAACACTAGAACGATGAGGCTAAGGTCCTGCGAGGAAGTCATGGCGAAGCAATTAACTTCAAAGACCAGTCTCGAAAGACATGCATTATCAAATCTAAGTTAACGAGATGTGTGCAAAACAGACCAATTTCATCTTGAACCCTCCACGGAAGGAATCACGGAAATTTGAGAGTTACTTGGCGTAAAGTAATTTTTTTCAAGTATTTCCTATTGGCTTTATCGATTCTAAGCCTGGTAATTACTTTCTTACCATGCTTCAAGTTTTACTAGACAATTATGTTCATAAACACACACACACACACACATATATATATATATATATATATATATATATATATATATATATATACATACACACACACACACATATATATATATATATATATATATATATATATATATATATATATATATATATATATACATCCTTCTTATATCTGTCCTCCTTCTGTCTTCTTCATCTTATCCGTTTTGACTCTTTTGATCCTTCTCTGCAGACCCCAAGATGCCGATGGCGTAAGTGTATGCCATTAGACCCAAGATTTCCATTAAAGCTTAAGCAGTCTCTTAGTGGCGGCATAACACATTAAATGAATACCTTTGAAGCCTGCCTTCTTCCTCCACTTCCTCCTCCCACTTCCTCGTTCTTCTTCCTTTCTTCCCTTCCTCCTCCTCCTCCTCCTCCTCCTCATCTGCACCTACATGCTTCCAAGACCAGCATCTCATGATGATCAGGTAATCCTCAGAGAAACGCATCTATTTTTCCTCTTTCTCTTTTTCCTTTACTTCCTATTTTTGGATATTGCACAGCGCTTAACCCGACAAATGGCAGCATAATTCTACCTGAATAATATCAAGTTTCTAGAAACACTAATATTAAAACGATCGTTAAAAATAATATGAACTGCAAGGGTAACTTGATTAAAATAACAACATTATATAGTGTGTGTGTATGTGTGTGTGTTTATGAATATAATTGTCTAGTAAAACTTGAAGCATGGTAAGAAAGTAATTACCACGCTTAGAATCGATAAAACCAATAGGAAACATATACTAAATCCAGGGTTTAAAACATCTAGACAGAACCTAAGCACGGAAAAATTTAATTTTGCCCTACCTTAAACACTTACAATACAAAAATACATAAATTCCCGACTTAAAACAACAGAGACAAATCAACTGGAAGACACAACAAGCATCTGGTCTGTATTCAGACATTTACCATCAGAAATTAACTTTTCAAACAATAGTTTGGGAAATGAGGCCGTGCTGGGAAGCTCAAAAGAAAAAACTTTCATAAAAACGACAGAACTCTGAATTAACTCCAAGTTTCCCCCAATGCAAAGGAATTCTCCTCAATTATTCACCGAGCAATATTCAGAAACTAACATTCTTTTCAATAAGTAAATAAATAGAAATGAAATAGACGACCCACTGCCCTTAGGTAGTCCGGGACAAGGTCTAAGGACTACCTTGGTCCGAACCAATAAAAACAAGAAAATCGATGAGAATGGAAAGCAGAGTGAGGCTTAACCCCTAAGGTTATAGGAAGCTAGGTAAACGCAAGCAAGAAGAGAATTCCAAGAATGACCGTTGTGACAAATAAATAAATAAATAAATAAATAAATAAATAAATAAATTAAAGAGACTATACATTAAAAATAAATGCCAAAACACAACACGGAGATCCGGCGATATTATTGCTTGGCGTTTCAACTGCCTTGAAAACCAGGTCTAATGTATTAAATGACAAGAAAAAAGCAACATAAAAAGGTCTCCTATGCCTTAAACCTTATAGTTTAAGTAAAGTAATTGAAAAGAAAGTAACAGCCTAAGAAAAAAAAAAGTGGACACTACAAACAGGCTGTAGGAAGAGAAAATGCATCTTTTCGGATCCATCTTAAACTCTAATCAACTTCTTGGCCCGTCGCCAACCCCACCATATAAATACATCACTATCCGTTGATAACTTTTTGAGACATTCCGTTAGAAGAAATACACCCATACACTCAAACATACAGCCGCAGGTAATCACAATAAAGGGGGACTAAAAACCTGAAAGAAAAAAGTTGCAAGTTCATCGATAAAATATAACAGCACCGATAAAGTTAATGGACATCTCTTTTTCCAAGTCAGCATCCTTCCTCTCACACCGGTGTGTACAGTAGCACCATTATTCATATTTTATCGTCCAAAAGGCACTGTATCGGATTCTCGTCTTTCCTTGCGAGGGAAAAACACAAAATTAAGGAAAAAAAAACTTTCTACTCGGCAAGTCATTAATAAGAGCTTATCGGGTTTTCGGCTGCGATAAAGATTATGTTTTTATTGGAATATTTTCTTGCAGCCAATCCCCAAGTCTTCACAACTGATAATCAGCGCAGGCTATTTTTGTAACAGGCTCTCTCTCTCTCTCTCTCTCAGATGAGGTGTTCATGATACAAACCTTTTTCGAAAAATTCTTTCACGCCTCTCTCTCTCTCTCTCTCTCTCTCAGATGAGGTATTCATGGTACAAACCTTTTTCGAAAAATTCTCTCTCTCTCTTTCTCTCTCATGCTAAGCACCATTTATCTAGCAACTTCAGAAACCATTGCCCTAAAGGGAAACAGGCGCACAGTGATTCTATATACATACATATATACATACATACTTATACACACGCACACACACAATATATATAAATACATAAATATAAATACACTCTCTCTCTCTCTCTCTCTCTCTCTCTCTCTCTCTCTCTCTCTAAGGAGTGAGGAAACCTGACGGCAGCAAAGTCTAGGATAGAACGTCCATAAATCTTCAAAGTTAAATCAAACGAGCCGTTTACTCACTGTCATCGTTTCTTTTGTTCCCACACCATTGTCACTTCTTTTCTGGGCATGCAAGGCAGCTTGGCTGAATCCATAATCGTCTACAATTCTCAAAGTTCAGAAAGTATGAATGCCTCAATATATATGCATACAAGGCAATCAAATAAATTTGGTTGTTTTAACTGTAAAATGGCCAATTATTAGCGTCCGCACACACGCGCGCGCGCGCTCAGATACAGACACACACACACACACACACACACATATATATGTATATATATATATATA